>NW_024350926.1:2553512-2771755 GCF_902729225.1 Pteropus medius | reverse complement strand
ATAAGAGACAGGGAAAACTGTGCCAGCCAAACAACAAAAAAGCAGAAGTGGCAATCTTATTGAGAAAAATGGAATTCAAAATAAAGAGCATTAAATGACCAACGGAGGATTTTTATAAGGACCTTGTTTTGAATAAAAGTTTTTTCCATCCAGAAGATATAGTAGTCGTAAGCACATGTATAGCTACATATCATAAATACATGAATAAAAGTTTTTAAACTCAAAGATTAGTTGACAAATCCAAAGTTACGTTAGGTGCATTAAATAAAATTCTATCAAAAATCATCAAATTTAGTGGACAAAAAATAAGTACAGAGATCTAAATAACAATTCACCATGTTTAATATATATAGAATTTTTAACATTATTCAAAATAATTTTGGTAAAGAGGAACTAAAAACTGAAATCAGTCAACTATTATACCTGAATATTAACAAGAGTATCACATATTAAACCGTGAATAACAAATTAGACCTAAAAAAATAAATACAGAATTAATAGAGACAGAAATTAATGAGATATATATATATATATATATATATACACGCAAAAAGAAACAATTGATCAATAAAAACAAATGAAATTTTAAAAGATTTTGGAAAGTGATTACGTACTTTTTAAAAAAAATTAGAATACAAAAAAGTGACAAAGCTACAGATAAAGATAAGATGTCTTAAATTATAATATCTGCTAATAGTTTATATTAATATATTTTACATAAGTGAGTGGCTGATTTTCCAGGAAGTGTAAATTACCAAAATTACCTCCAAAAGCCAGGGGAAAAAAACCGTATAGGCTAATATTCACAGAAGAATTAAGAAGATAGACATCAAACCCCCAAACCCCCGCCCCAAAAAAAGAGGTCCTACCTTGAAAATCCCACATATTCTACAAGATAATCAGAAACATCATTTCTGTGTCATTAAAATTTTCAAAGCATATTACAAACATGTAAAATTTCCCAATTCCATGAAGCTAGCATAATGCTAATACCAAAATCATGCAAAGAATTCAAAAACAACATAATTTTGTTTCGATCTATAAAAAGTGTATTTAAAAAATTCTGTATGAATGTAGGCCTAGAACTCCAAAATAAAATATTAGCACGCAGAGTCTAGCTATTTACTTTAAAAATAGTATTTTAAAACCAACATATTAAGTGAAACATAAAAGCAAATTCGTATTTTAAAATGCCAGGAAACAGACTATTGTGTGTGAGCGTGTGTGTGTGTAAATGCAAAGAAAGGAGTCCAGTGGATCCCAAGGAACTATTAACAGGGGCAACTAAGAGAAGATGGAAGGTCAAGGTTGGAAGAGAGCCAGTAGGGGAACTTTATTATTTCATATCCTCTGTAATATTTTTATTTTTACAAGCATGGATGCATAAATTAGTTTTGTAACTTGCAAAGAACTTTCGTTTAATAATGAAATCAAGTGTGAAAGGTCATGCCAGGAGACAGAGGGAAAATTTGAAGCTTCACATCTACGTCTCTCAAGAGGAGGCTGAAGGGGATTCTAGTGTCACCCACAAACAGAGATGTTCTTCCATAGGTGTCATGCAGTCGAGGCACCTGGTCGTCATCAAACTCGAACAACATCCTCTTAGAACTTTAAAATGAAAAGGTGACTGGGAGGTTGCCCCTCACTCCTTCAATAGGGACACTGAGGCCCAGACAGATGGTCAAAAGCTAAAGATGGTGTTTTCTTGCTGAATTCTTTTCTCTGTGTGCATACATTCTCATTACACATCTAATAATACTTTTTAAATTGATTAATATTACCTCATCCATGTGGTTGCTACTGTACATAAGGATTAATAATCGAACTTAAAACCCAACTTGATACTAGCATTATAGAAACACTACCTCATTTGTCCCATAAAGCAAGGGGACAAAATCTAAGCATACAGTGAGTGAATCCATATGTATAATTACTGGAAAATGAGTCATCTGGGCAATCCTGCCTCTATACGACATCCTTAAACTCTAATTAAAAATGCCTGTTCTGTTTTTCTCTGACAACTTCGTATAAGCCGTATGAGTTAAAAATATCTAATTTACAAACACATTCACATGAGCAGCTGGTTGCCCAGTGGTGTGTGTCTCTAACCACAGCTCACATTCAGATCTTTGATTCCCTCAATCCCAAAGGGTAGTCAAGGGGTCTCAAACTGATGTTGCAACTTAGTGGTTGAAAAAACTGGTTAAGTTATAAAGAAAGCCTCTCGGTTCACCTTCTTTGATAGCCTTGCGTAGCTAGTTCTTCTAAATTCCAGCAGCTACTTCACTACCTGATACCTTCCTGTCTGAAGTACTGAATTATTGTTCACCACTTTAAAAAGACTCACCATCAAATCTAAGAAGAGTAAGCTTTCTGTTTGGCAAGACAAACTGGGGCAGTTGAGGGTCATTTGGTTTTACATGCTGAATGAAGAGCTGTCATTGGTTTTTTGTAACTGGTTAGTCTATGACCATAATTTACTGGCTTATAGAAAAGTATGACATTTCATGGGTTGTTCTAAATAGCTTTCCCTCTACTCTGTTCTTCTATATGTAATCAAACAGTAATCAACACAGTTCCCAAGTTGCACCTGAGAATTTCTACTAGATGGGATAAAGTGGTATTTTTTAATAAAAATGACAAAGCTGGATTTGAGCAATCACTTTCAGGGTTAAATTTATTTTTAATCTTCCCACGGTTGTAAAACAGCTGCTGATTGCTTTCTTTGCACTCTTGAGAAGCTGCCACGGCCCCAGTGGAGGCGTTTTTTAGAAAGTTGTCAAGTGAACCATCCCTCAGAAACAACCATGTCACCCGGCAGAGTTGTCTTTCTCTGCCAAGAATTAGATTAGGTCAGGTGGGAGAGGCTAGGATATGATGAATCCAGGAAAAACAAAGGTCAGCAAATTGCGTACCAGAAATGAAAAATAGAAAAGGTGTAATTACGTTTAAATTTAAAGGTCACATGTAGAGTTGTATTACAGTGACTTGGTGATTTTTTTCCTCTACTTCCTTTGATTCTTTCCAGAAAAAAATAAACAAATAGAGGGGCGGGGACTTTGTGACACAGATACCGAAAGGTCGTTTTGTGCTATTTTGGGAAAACCGAAGCTACAAAGCAAGGTTCAGGTAGTAGTGCCTAAAATATTAAATTATCAGCTAACCAAGGGCCTTCTAACTCATTGGCCTAAGGAAGGTATAACAGGATCATTTGAAATAACAAAGCTACAATAATTGGAAATGAAAATCATCGTCCAACAAATCTGGAAGCCTCCATATGCCCTCCCCATTACTATTATCTCGCCCTGGAAACTGCTATTATCCAAGTAGTAAAACCATGGGGGAAAAAGTGCAAATTCCATCCTTATTCTGGCATACCTTTCCGGCTGGAAGGAGAAGTTGTGGGTGAACTGCTAGAGTTTTAGTTTTGTGCTTTGTATGGTATCGATGATATTCTACTTTATCTTCGGTCATTGTAAAATGCTGCAGAGGATTATGAAAAATATTCATTTCCGTTGTACTTAAATTTTTCCTTACATTTACTCTGGAAGCCAAGTATTCTCAATGATGTCCTGTGTGCCAGTCCGTTAATAAATATATAAGTAGCCTCTCTATGCAAAACACACTGACAGTTGTGATTGTTATGTACGAGAGCAGCGCTTCCCAACCTGTCCTCATCGTGACATAACTAGAAAATGATAATGCTTGTCTGGCACACCTGAGAGAGAGGTCACCACCACAGAAAACTCCCTGGAGGGTAGTGTGACACCTCGAGTCTTATAACAATTCAGGATCTTTTCGGAAAGACCCTGAGGGAGTGTTCAAATATGATTTCATGTCATATTTCAGGTAAAGATTGAATGGCTGCAAAAACTGACTTACAATTGTTATCACTTTAAAATTTTTACAGCCATCGGTGTTGCATGGCACACCTTTAAGAGTGTCTTTTTCTTGGTATCTTCTCTGAGGTATTCATGAAAGTTCTTGTCCCTATTGCCACTGTTCCTGTGTTTTTGACCTGTCTCCGCTTTAGTGTGAGTTTGAAATCTTCAAAAGCTGATGAAAAAAACAAAGTTTTAAGATGGTGGGGAAAGACTAATGCAAGCAGAGAGTAACAACTGGATGAAGTACCTGTTAGCCAGTCCCGAGTTTTCTTCTTTCTCTCCTTAAATGCAGAGGCAGTTATTTTAAAGTTTTATAAAACAAAATAGAGATGACTAAATCTTTATTTTTGAGAGGTAAGTATCATTTTTCTTCCTCTTTCTTACAGTGATAAAGTGATAAGACTTATCCCCAATTCAGAGGAGGAAGCATACGCGTTGAAGAAAATATGCCGCCAGCTTAAGGTAAGAAGGTGTCTGCTCACTCACTCATCATTGTGCTTCTAATGTGTTTGCAGGGCTTTGCCGACTGGAGTCGAGTAACTGGAATTAGTTAGCCAAGGGAAGAAAATTCTAAGAGATCATTTGAAAGCGCTTTTAAAAGGTAGTTAGGGTTATTCAAAATATTATTATATATCTGACCTATTTTCTATTCCATCTCCTTTAGTAGGATGTCAGCTTCATGAGAGAGCTTGTGTATTTCTGTTCATTGCTGTATTCTCATAGAGTCTCTGGAATGTCGTAGAAGCTCAGTAACTGTTTTGTTTTTGTTTTGTTTTTTAATGAGTGAGTGAATCGAGTTTATAATTTTCCAGAGCTTTCACTTTTCCTTCTTGCAATCTTCCTGCTGATCATCTAGACACTTTCTTTCTAATTAAAACTTTAAGCAGAAGTCAGTTGAGAAAAATAAAAGCTGGAAATTGAAGTTAATTAATTAATTTTGCTATGTTTCAGTGGATTTGATAAGAGAATTGTGCTGGCAAAGGTTGAAGGCCTCTGATTATTCAATCTTTGATGAATTTTATGGAGTGTAGAGTTAGTTTCTCATCTCCCCATTACTGCTTATAATTGAGTGTTAGCCTTAGCGAAGAAGTTACGAGAAATGTGGTGGTGATGGGCTCTTTTCCATGCCTGCCAAGGAGAGAAGCAAACCCATAAAATAGGTGGTGGTCAGCTTCATTCTTATCATAGCCAAGTGGATATCAACCAAGGAGTCCTCTTGAATCTTCAGTGGGGTAGAAAAACACGTGTCCTAGTTGACCAGAATATAATCCCACCTGGATTGTACCTGGGAAAGGTGTTAAGGGATGAAGGATGAGGGAAGAGGGATGGACCCAGTGGCTTTAGGAAACATTTGTAAATATCAAGGTTTTGGTCTTCTATTTTTGTTTTGATTCTTCTCTTGACATCTTTCCTTTATTAAATTGATTTACAATGAAGTTTTAAACTTCCAGTTTATTGATTTCCTTTCTTCCTCCTCATTCCCAACCCCTCTACATGCACTGTCTGGTTTAAGGCTGGTGTCTCATTAAACTACCAGAGAGATTGTGCTCACCAGGCTTCTCCCAAACCTCTCCCCATCAAAGGAACCTGCTTCCAGATACCAACATCTACCTTCCTCTGCTTGTGTGCGATCATCAACCCTACTATAACCTTTTCTGTTGTAATATCTAAAGACTGTCTAAACGATCCACCGAGGACTCAAAAGTTACAGGTAGAAGTTTCCATATCTGTTGAAACTGTGTTTTAAATATACCACTGGAAGAATAAAATAGCCCGTTTATCTCTTGAAGTCCAGTATTTTAGGGAACAAATATTCTGAACCAAATATTGGGAAAAAATAACTTATCAAAGGATTTTTTTTCTCCCAATTCATGAATATATTTACATGGTAGGCCTTACAAAGTCATGAAAATAAAATTGCAGAGTTGTATATGTGACAATCACTTACCATTGTCAAAAGCAGTGAGAGTACATCAGTGAGACCCGTAAGGGTTACTCACACACGCTTGTAAGACATAGTAGATGGAACTGAAAGATGTTGAGTATAGCTAGGACTGGACCCTAATGACAACACATATCCTGCCCTTTTTAGGGCACATTTAAAAAGAACATGTCTGCATATTGTATGCACTTAGACCTTAAGGAAAGGTCATAAACTGGGGGGAGGAAATGGTTCGGATGTGAGGGAGCTTAGAGCACAACTGAGAGAAGGAAGGAAAGGGGCTGGGGAGGAAGAGGGAGCAGATTGAAGCAAAGAAAGGGAGTTAATATTAGTGATTCCACGCCACAGAGAATTACACCCAATCTCTCTTAGTCTCTGTGTGCCAGGGCTCAGTTCTTCATATGAATTGCCTCATTCATGAGGTGAGTATTATTATTATTGCTATTTTACAGATTAAGAAATAGGGAGAGATGGATGTTAAGTAACTTGTCCCAGGTCACAGTGTGGAATTGGAACATGTCTAGACGATGCCACGCCTCCTAGGAGCCTCTTGCCTGCAGACTATTACTCTGACCATCTTCATGATGGAAAGGGTGAAGGCCAAGTTTGCGGAGCAGCGGAGCCTGGACTCATTGTGAACATTATGTAATGCTGTCATTTACTTTATTTCTTGAGTCACCAACACCACCCCCAGGTTGAGTGATTTGCAGAACTCTCACAGCTCAGCCTATAGTCCTACTTACAGCTATGGTTTATTGTAGCAAAAGGATACAAAGCAGAATCAGCACAGATAAAAGGCACATGCGTTGAAGTCCAGGAGAACCAGGCACAAGCTTCCCAAAAGAGTCTCCCACTGGGGTCACGCAGGATGCTCTTAATTCCCCTAGCAATGAGTCGTGGTAACACATGCGACATATTGTTTTCCGGGGAAGCTCATTAGAAGTTTAGCGCCGAGGGTTTTTATTGGGGCCTACCCGTGCGTGTCCCCTCCGCCTAGCACATACCGAAATTCCAGGAGTTCAGCACAAACTATATTGTTTGCACACCATTCAGGCACAGTAAGCCCCTCTCCCGGGGTGGTGAAAACCCTCTCCAAATCTAAGTTCTCAGGTGCCAGCCGAGGGCCTGTCTTGCAAGCAGACCTTCCTAAGGATAGCAGTTTCGTGCCTGCTATGTTAACTCTTTTCTGCACGTTTCTTTATTTCCTTTCACTAAAGAAATCATTTTATTGGGCTGATATTTGAGGCCTTGCCCTTAAATGAATTTCGATCTAAAAGCATCATGTTAGCTTGATGTCGTTTTGAATGTAAATGATTCCATCGAGCAACCCACTTGCACTACTGAAAGTAATGATTTGGCCAGGCAGAGAAAGCAGCCTGCCGAGAAGAAAGAATGTGACTCTCTGTCATATTATGCCCTGTGGAGCTGATGGGACAGAATTAGGGCCATTGTTAACAGCTCTTCTGCGCACCCTGTGCACTGCCTGGAGCGGGGGGAGCATGTTGCCAGGAAGCCTTCAGTTACCTTTTTTCCTTAGAGCATAGTGGGAGAGACAATTCTAAGATGGCCCCACAATTTCTTCCTCCTGGTGTACCTGTCCTGCATAATCCCTCCTCCGGCGATGTGGGTGGGACCTCTGAGTATGATGGGGTGGTCACTCCCTTGATACGTTATGTGGCAGAAGAGAGATTACCTGGGGTGGGCTTGACCTGATCAGGTGAGCCCTTTCAAAGCAGAGAGTTTTCTCCAGCCTTTCACAGAGAAAGCAATCAGAGAAATGCCCTTCTGGTCCCAAAGAAGAATCAAACTGCTATGTTGTAAATGTCCCAGAGAGCTGTGTATGTGATCAGGAATGCTCAGGGCCTCTAGGAAGTCAAAGGCATCCCCAGCTGATAAGCAGCAAGGAAATGGAGGTGTCAGTCCTACAACCACAAAGAACTAAATTCTGCCATCGCCATATGAATTGGGACCCTGAAGTCCAGATGAAATCACAGCCCAGTTGGCCTATTGATTTCAGCTCCATGAGACTGTGAAGAGACAATCCAGCCAGCTGTGTCTGGACTTCTCACCTACTGTGAGATGATAAGTGGGTGTGGTTTTAAGCTGCTGTGGTAATTTACTCTGCAGCAAAAGCAAACTAATAAGCACTGTAAGGTAACAACCTTACATCTTGGCCTTTGGTGGCTCTTAGTTTAATAACACAGATGAATGCTTTAAGTTTTCTGATTTCACTGGCTATCACCAAGGAGCTTTGGAAAAGGGGTTAGACTACCTGCTTAGGCTACAAATTCACAATGTCCTATCTGAAACATGAACAAATGCAAAATGGATGTGCAATGTTGAACAGAATCCGAGAAGGTACAGTCAGAGAATCGCTAATTAGATAGGGAACTACTGTTACAAGGCTGGTTACTTTCCTAATTAAATGTTATGGTTTTGCTGGAGAATTAAAACAAAGTTAAACAGAAAACCATGCCCCCAGAGAACTGGACCAAGAAAGCAGCAACCAATTAAATTGTTAATTAAGAGCATAGCTATGATTTAAATAAAGTTATGATGGAAGGGGGGACAGTTTGTAGGTAAGTCTGAACACCATGTTCCACCTACATTTCTTCAAAAATTCTTCGTTTGTGCTCAGAAGGAACAGAAATGGCTCTATGCAAGCTCACAGACCAAGTTTCTATTATAGAATTGACACATCCTTGTTGAAAGAAAAGTTAATGATGCTTCTTTTCTACTCTTCTCATCAGAGAGCTATAAGATTTTAAAAAAAAAAACTGTCTTGTATCCAAAAGTTAGCCATTTTTTTTCAAACTAAAACATAGTCTGAAAATATTAGTTGACTTGTCAGATATCACTGAGTGACATGTCAAGAGCCATAAAGTTCCACGGGGAATTTTTAACACATCATATGAAAGATTTCATCCCTTCTTCTTTGCCTGGATGTGAAATTCGCTGCTGCCTTTCCCGGGTGTCATCTCCCTCCTCAGCATCGAAGCTGCAGTTTACTGTTCTCTAATCCTTCTTGGTGCACTCTCAAGTCATCCACCTGGACTTAAAGGGGCTTCAGAACACTTGTGGTCCCTAGTTGCTGACAAGCTCAAATATCCAAGTGGATGGTGTAATTAACTTGCAAGAAAGAAGATGGGTGATAGAATTTATGCTGTGAGAGTTACTTGTCCCCATTATGCTGTGGGAGTTATTTGTCTCACAATCATTTTAATTAGAAACTGTGCTATTATAGAACCTCTTGATCATGGCTGTGGTAGGCAGAATTCTAAGATGGCCTTCAATTTTCTTGGCCTGGTATACATACACCTCCTCCCAGGTATTCTATCAAATACAAGTCTAGGGACTGCTATAAAAGGATTTTGAAGATGTTAGTAGGGTCCTAAATCAGTTGACCTTGAAGAAGGAAGATTATCTAGGTGGACATGACTTAATCAGGTGAACACTTTACAAACAGTGTTTTCTCTGGCTGGTTGCAAAAGAGGAAATCAGACAGATGCACTCCTGCTAACCTGAAGGAAATCAAATATCCATGCTGAGAACTTCCATGTAGCAAGAAATTGTAGGAAGCCTCTAGTTGCTGAGAATGGCCCCCAGTGGACTAGAAGGAAAACAAGAACCTCAGTCCTACAACAACGAGGAAATTAATTTTACCAGTAAATGGTTGGAATATAAAAGGATACTGAGTACCAGATGAGACCATAGCCTGAGCTGACACCTGATTTTAGCCCCATGACACCCTCAGCAGAAAATCAAGCCACTTCTGACCTACAGAAATGGTGAAATAATAAGATCGAGCTGCTAAATTTGTGGCAATTTAGCAATAAAAGTCTAATAAAATGCCTTAACCAGTGACTTAGTGAGCTAGCTAAAGCTATACAGAATTAAGAATGATATCAAAAGACAAAAGTGACGAAGAGAACAAAACTTTGATCTGTCAGTATGTCTGGGGCAGGAAAAAGCATTTCCATTTTTTGTTAAAGGCTTTGTAAAATAATAAAGCAACATTACTTTTGACTTCTCTGGCATGATTTTTGAAAGAGAAAAAGCTGCTTATAATTTAGGAAGACAGTCCAAATTCAGTTATGAATTAAATTTTAGGGATATGAATTTCAGACGTGGCATGCCTTTTTCTCCCTCTGTGTGGCTATTGGTAATTAGTAAATTGAATAACAAAAATATATTAAGAGAAATAATACAATATGGGAGGAGAATAGAAACATTTTTTCAAAAGTAAAAAAAAATAATCCTCTACAGTATTATTATAATTACCCCAGTTACCCTTTATTTAATTTACTCAAGTAGATTGACAGCATCACCTTGGGCTAATATCATAGTATTTTAAGTATCTGTAAGACTTTTCAGTTTTGATGGCTGGTAGTAACTGCTATTCCTAAAGTATTTGTAACTGGACAGTAAGAAAGGTTACGTCCATCAGTCTCTCATAGAAGGTGATATCAGTGGGGCTCAGTCATGCAGTTCCCATCACCTGTCATTGCCTCACCCTCATGGCTAGGAGTTGGCAGGCTGTGGGCTGGGATGATAGAACAATTGGATGACATGTCTCTCATCTAGCTGGCTAGTCTGGCTTATTAACTCAAGGGTCAGAGGGACCTGGGAGTAAGACAGAGCAAACTTAGAAAGATTTTTGAACTCACATTTGGAACTCAGATAACATCACCTCCGTTACATTCTACCAGCCAAAGGAAGTCACAGGATCAACCAGCCCAGATTCAAAGAGTAGAAAAACAGACTCTAGTTCTTGAGATGATTGCAGCGTGTGAGTACAGACATGAGAAGAATTTGCAGTCATTTTTATAACCCACCACACCTCCTATTTCTCACCCCACTTCAACCCCCAACCACACATCCATTCAAATCTAAGGGGGAAGATGGCAGCTCCTTAATCTCCTCTGCATTATCACTGCCACTGCCTTAGTTCTGTCCCTGACTGTCTTTAGCCTAAATTACACCAAACTCCTAAATTGTCACCTCACATATGACTCTTATTTATTCTCCATATTACAGCCAAAGCGATCTTTCTGAAATGAAAAACTTTCCCTTGTTACATCTCTGCCTAAAACCTTTTAAGTCCCCCATTGTCAACAATAGCAATTCCTAGATCAGACTGCACATTGAGTCACCTACGAAGGTTTTATAAAAGCCCAATATCTGGCCCCACTGCCAGACATTCTGACTCCATTACCCAGATGAGATGTGGTTATTAGTATCTTTTTAAAAGCTCCATAGGTAATTCGATAGGTAGCCAGAGGAGTGAACGACTGGCCTAGGGTATAGACTTCAAACTCTTTGGCATGACATACAGGACCTTTCCAAAGCACACCCTGCCTGCCTCTTAAATATTTCTCAGCATCCATCACCACCCTTGACCCAGTGTTTATCACCCTCGCCATAATGACTGATTGTGGTTTCTCGCCCAAGGGCCTTCTTTCAAGCTCCTCTATCTGAAATGCTTTACTCCTCTTTGCCCATGAACACCACTCAGCTCGGAAGTCTAGGCTAAAGCAACAGGTTCTCCTTGAATCCTTTGACCCTCATTGAATTCTACAGACAGTTATATCTTAGCATCTATGTCACTGTGCTTGCAGTATCTTTTCTCCCCTGTCCCATCCCCAGTAGAATGAGTTTCTTACAGATCTGAAACGTAGTGAATCCCTGATTTGCATATGATGAATAAGGAGGCATGGATGGTCTAGAAAGGAGTGACACTTCAGCTGGTGCTGAAAGAGGTTTATGTGCCCAGTCAGGCCCTTCCACCCAGGAGCACAGCCCGGCCGAGACTTAGAATAGACCAGAACTCCTCCTTGACCTACCCTTTGGGGTTTGTTTTTTTAATGTTCCTTACAGGTCATCCTTTGTATTTATTCTTGTGATTTCACCTGGAAAAATAACAAGGATTGGAGGATATAATTTGTGCTTTGTCACATGTGAATCTCTCACCATTACCACTTGAAATCACATTACTATGTGATCAAGGACATGGGAGCAGATAAAGTTCCTTTTTCAAGGGCACAGATGAGTCTTCTTGGTAACAGAGAGGTTTTCTACCAAGTGTACTGACTATACTTTGGTGCTATTTCTCAGATCTATGAACTTACAATAGCCTTTGCATATTCATCAGCCACAGCCACACAGACTGCTTGATTAAATAAGTGGAGTGATTTCCCCTGCCGCCTTTGATTTTAGAGGTCACTGTTGGCGAGAAGGCTGGGACCAAAACCATAACCTTTTTTGGAGAAATGGGTTCTGCCCGAATGGTCGATATCAGGGCATAAGCATGTAAATGAGTATCAATGACCTAGAAAGGTTGACTATCACTATCCACATGCATTTATGAAATATTTAACCATGTGAAGTCTTGTAAGGTCAAATGTGACCCCTAGAACTATACTTCCTGGGTTCATATCCAGACTCTTGCATGTCCTAGTTGTATGTGTTTGCAAATTACCTAATTTCTCTAATTTTAATTCCTCCATTTCCTAAACTGTGAAGTAGGGAAATCCAGAAAGAGTTGATCTTTCCTGTGTTTGTAACACATATATCTATACAGCAGCTTTTGTTCACATGTCGTGCCTCTCTTACCAGATTGGGGACCCCGTGAGAGCAAGAGTATTTACCATCCTTTTTTGGGTAGGACCCATGTCCGATACATCTTTGTTTCCCTGGTGCCAGTCAGTAGTAGGCACTCAACAAATCTTGAATAAGTGAGCAAATGTAATTTATCCATCTACTTGCCTACGATTATAATGCAAATAACTCTAACTTGGATTCTAATCAAGAACATATGTATGACTGAATATATTTTCAACAAAATCAAAAAATTGAAAATCTAGGTAGAAATAAGAATTGTAGAATGATGGTTTGTGAGAGTATCGAGGACTAGGGAAAGGTAAGAGGTAGGGAAAATTATCCATCTCTCTAATTACTAAGGAAGTTTTATGGAGGAAGAAGGATTTCTGGAAGAGCTTGATGATAAGTTTCTTGAGAAAACCAATTTTCTGTGAGATACTCCTGTTACTTTAAGATTGTGCCTTTGAGTGTTGACTAACTCAATGAATACAATAATGATAATTACCAGAATATTTTAATTTGAAAATCAGAGCTCAGGTGTTCTGCCTAGGAGTCAATTTGTTGTTTTATGTAATCAAAAATGTCTATCTCTTCAAGCCTCTCACATACTACTTGATTAACAAATCCATTTCTTTCTCATAACCTAAAAACAGCTATTAGGGATGCCTCTGTGGCAATTCTCTGTGCCCTAAAAAAATTCAGAGCAGCTTTTGCATATTCATCAGCCCAAACCACAAAGACTTTGCTTGATTAAAGAAGTTTCCTGTTTTCTACCATTTTGTTTTTCTAGCTGTATGAACGTGGAGTGATTAAAATTCCCATGGCTCCATAAATATATTTCTTAGATCTTTTCCTGATAATTGCATTTGCTTTGAGGCCAGCTGATCATGAGTGTTCTATTCTCTCATGTTTCAGTCACATATTGAAAATGGACTGTGATCTGGGTTAAGAATCAGCATCACATTCTCAGAAGAAAGGAGAAAGTGCAGGTTATGGAACATTATCTAGCAGTGTAAAGACCTAGTATAGAGATTGCTGATCTTTGAGAAGCTGCCTCACAAGTCTTGATCGTTCACTCTCTGAGAGGATGGGAGCATAGGCAAGAGATGCTTCGGTGTTAAGGACCAAATTAAACCTTTTGTTGATAGTGTGATAGATGATACACTGAAGGAGCAAGGCTTGGGCTCTCAGGCAAGGAGTTAATAGATGGAGGATAAACAACGAAAGGGTGGAATGTATTCTTCTCTCATTCAGTAGTCCCATCCCTCCTTGCCCTACAACTCCAACCACTGTATCCAGAGACTGGCTTAGAGTAGACGGCTCATTTGTTTAGTCAACAAATTGTAGTGAGCAACAAGATCAGTCAAGGGCCAGTCAGGAGACAGAAACCAGATCAATAATTTGAGCAGAAAAATTTTAATATCAAGTAGTATTAACTCGTAAATGGCGACTACTAGAAGGTGTAAAAGAGGAAATACAAATGCACAGGGCAGCTACCTCCACTAGAGATGCAGAAGCGTACAGAAGGTGGAGACTAAGAACTTGGTAGAGCCTCTTCCGCTTCCCCTACCCCAAAGCTGGGAGTCAGGCCTCCTTGTCACGTCTACTGAGTGGTGGAGAATTCGCCGGGGTGCCAGCAGGCTAGGACTGGCCTGGAGACAGCTGCTTGCTGTGGTGTCAGCAAAACTTGCCAGAGAGTAAATGCTGCTGGGACTACCATGTGCCACCAAAGCCAAGCGATAGGCAGGAAGAACGCATACTAAAACCAGAAAAAGCAGCTCCCTCCTCTGCCGTCTTGAAGTATCCCTCTAAAGTCCTCTCTGAACAAAGCCAAATATTGACCCACCATAAAAAAGGTGATATGGGAATTTGCCAATTAGTACTATATGCCAAGTTCTGTGCTAAGTGCCACACACACACGCACACACATGCACACATTTTTATTTTAACAATTGTAAGGTTGACTACACTTATTCCAGATCTTATTGTTGATCATATGTATCTGAAAAAATATTGGGGTAAACAATTGACATTATATAGAAAACAAAACATCGATTTTAGAATAACAAAATCTCTTAGGGTCACTTGATTTTTTTCAGGAGCATAAGAGCCCTTACTGGTCAAGAGATCAATCGATCAAGATTAGTCTAGATAAATGATATATAATATACTAAATGTTGACTTCCACGGGACTTAGGATATTAGAATAATTTATTCCTTAATAAATTATACAAATAAGGTCTATATCTTACAACCATAAGTGAATTTAATCTCATATGAAGAATATGAGACATAAGCCATAAAAGCTAATTCTCTGACCAGGGATACTTAGTTTTTTCTTCATCAAATCTATGAATAATGGCATCAACGGATAAGGAGGGAGCAGTTATTTGAGGTGATTATAATCAGAATTCTAGGTAACTAGTTAAATAGTAGGAGACTCAGAAACACAGAAATCAAAGTTATCTTAAGGATGAATATAGAGTGATGCTGCAAATTTTTAGACTAAAGTCACACAGAAGGGAAAAATCAAAGATCATCGTGAAGTGTAAGCTTACTGCGAGTGAACAGTGTAGAGTTACATATCTATAAGTTAGTTGTGTATCTGCTAGGATGTAAGGACTCGGCTTTCATCGTATGGCAACTATTATGCAACAAAATTCTGTCTTCTCTTCTTCCTGGGGACTATGTTTTCAGCCTCCCTTACAGTTAGTTGTGGCCATGCAACTGAGTGTAGCTAATGGAACATACACGGAAGCGATGTGGGCCATTTCTGGGCCAAGACTTGAAAGAAAGAAAGTTCTCCCTCCCTCCACATCTTCTTTCCTCTTCTGCTGCCTGGATGAAAATAATAACAGGACCCAAGAGGATGGAGAATCCATGACATGGAAAATTCTGGGTCCCTAAATCAGCACGCAGAGAAAAGCTGCCTACTCTCAAGAAATGCCCACCTCTGTTGTGTGTGTGACCAAAGAATAAACTTCTCTAGTATCTGAGTCATTATATTGTCTTTGAGCATTGTAGGGAAGGAAAAATAATTTCCCTTCTACCATTTTGAGTTCTTAGCTGAGACCCCATTAATAAACAGATTAACAAGAGAAAAACAAATAGAGGTTTATTAACATGTGCACCTCATGTGTACACGGGAGATAGCCAGCAAAAATAAGTAACTTCCCAAGGTGGCTTAGAATTCAGACTTAAATAGCTTCTTGACAGAGAAAGAAATGAAAGAATGCAGGCCTCTTACGGGAGGGTAAATGATTTTTAAGAAAGAAGAACAGATCCTTAGAAGAAAGGATGGGAGGTATGATAGTTTGTGACAAAGTTTGTCTGGATGTGGTGTCAATTTCTAGTCTCCCCTTCTGTGATAAGAGCCAGTGTTCCCTACTTGATGATACTTCTAGGGAGGGGATTTGAGACAGTTTATTTCCTTTGCAGCAGTCTCCAACATTTTTGGCACCAGGGACCAGTGCTCCTATGAGAATCCAATGCCTGATGACCTGAGGTGGAGCTGAGGCTGTGATGCTAGCGCTGGGGAGTGGCTGCAAATACAGATGCAGCTTCAGTCACTAGCCACTCACCTCCTGCTATGCAACTTGGTTCCTCACAGGCCACAGACCAGTACCAGTCCACAGGCCGGGTGGGGAGGGTGATGTTGGGGATCCCTGTTTAGAGGACCTGTCTTTAGGTGGATAAGGGCAGTTGAGAGAAAGCCTCTCCCTACATTTGCTGTTTTTCAAGTGATACAGCTCAGAACCACCAATATACCGAAGCAGCGTGAATTTGATGTGGTATGTCTTGAACTCCTATAGTCATATTTTGGGGGTGGCATATTCTACTACCCTTTAGCATGATCACATAGTACATTAGAGTGCTACCTTAAAACAAAAGTACACAGCATTGGCTTAGCAGTTACGTGGTACATGGAAAAAACATAGATATCACAGTCTGGAGAGAAAAAGACCCATGCTATGAAGTAACAAAACATTTGGTGGAAGTATCAGGTGAACATGGAAGAAAAGAAATGTGCCTGTTGATCCCACAGCTCTCAGGAAAGTAGCTGTACAATACCCAGAGTGATATCATGTGGCTTTTCTTCTCACTGCTTAAAGAGGTATTACAAGAAAGAGCTGAGTTCAGGCAGGAATTGACGAGTGTACAAGTAGAAATGAAAAAGGACTGGGATATAGAATGGCAGGAAAACCAGACTGCTTCTAGATCCTAAACGTGAGAAAATAAAATTCAGAAAAGTTTTGAGCAAAAAGGCCCATTAAGATTTTTCAGGTTCGTAAAGTGACTTCGATTAAAGGAGTTACGTTTCTACCTTTCCACTCAAACTTACTGTTTCAAATGCCCACAAAGTGGCTTCCATTAATTTGGAGAGAGAGGGCAGCGTATGAGGGCCAGGAAGCAAAAAATTATAATAAAACAGATTTGAGAATTCCAGATGTGGTTTCTGTCAAGTGAAACTTAATGGAAGAAAATAGACCAGAAGACTATCTAGTTTCTGAGAGATGGCCCAAAAATACCACAGACCTGACACCCCTGTGCCCCCCAAAAAACACAAAAACACTTTGCTAGATAAAGCTTTATACAACTATCAGGACCCCAAATTTGAACAAGCCAGAAGCAGGCTGCAAAAGCTGCCTGTCTCCAAGAACACGTACTCACCAATATCCACTTCAAAGGTGCCCATGAAGAATAATGGGCAAAGGAAGACCGAGAGGGGGCTAGGGCGAGCTGTGACGGGATGGTCGTTCCTCCAAGGTGTGGGGCCTGTGTCCAGCCAAAGACCTTCCCCCACTGCTCCATGGCAGAAGTCTTTTTTTGTTTTTAAACACTTTTAAGATTTTTCAATTACAGTTGACATGCAGTATTATATTAGTTTGGGGCGTACAGCGTAGTGATTAGACATTTGTGTAACTTACAGAGTGATCACCCTGATACGTCTCGTACCATATGACACCATACGTGGTTATGATAATATTATTGACTATATTTCCTGTGTTACACTTTACGTCCCTGTGACTGCTTTTATTTCTGGCAATCTGTGCTTCTTAACCCCTTTCTCTTTTTTCACCCATTTCCCCAACCCGCCTCCCATCTGGCAACCATCAGTTTGTTCCCTTCATCTATGAGTCTGTTTCTGTTTTGTTTGTTTATTTTGTTCGTTAGATTCCACATATAAGTGAGATCACATGATATTTGCCTTTTTCTGTCTGACTTATTTCACTTAGCATAATACCCCCTAGGTCCATCCATGCTGTTGCAAATGGTAAGACTTCATTCATTTCACAGCTGAGTAATATTCTATTATATATACGTACTACATTATCCATTTGTCTATCTATGGACACCTAAGTTGCTTCTGTATCTTGGCTATTGTAAATAATGCTACAATGAACATAGAAATGTATGTCTTTTCAAATTAATTATTTTATTTTCTTCACAAAAATATCCAGAAGTGGAATTGCTGGGTCATATAGCATCTCTATTTTTAATTTTTTGCGGACCCTCCATACTGCTTTCCACAGTGGCTGCACCAATTTACCATGCCCACCCCCCAGATAGATATCATCATCACAGAGGCCAGTGATTGCACACACTCCCCAGTCTTCCCTGTTCAAAGGGGATGATATCGTGGATGTCCTGTCTCTGCTCACCAACACACCTGGGGCAGGTGGAGGTGCGGGGTGGGGTGGGTAGATAACCCACCATTTAATTTATATACTTTAAAGTATAAGAATTCACATCTAAATGTACTCGAGAAGACTGGGCTAACCAAAGGGAATTTGGGTGGTCCCCTCAAGCAGATAGCTAATGACCAAAAGAACATACTGACTAGTCACCAGAAGTCTAATTGTTTGGGCCCATATTCTTAGCCTCCCTTACAGATAGGAGTGAACATGTGGGCGAACGCCAGCCAGTAGAGTGTAAGCAGAAATGGTGAATGCTATCCACAGATCAAGGCTATGTAACACGCCTCACCCTCTTTCCCTACCCACTGGCTGTACAATGAGTGTGACTAGGGCTTAGTGTATAGTAGAGCCACAGATGAATGGAGTCTGGTCCCTAAATCACCACACGATGAAAGCCACCTACCATCAAAAAAGGAAAAAGCAAAACAAAACAAAACAAACAAACAACAACAACAACAACAAAACAGCTGTCTCAGAAATGAGGGAGAACTTTTGAGTTTGAGCCAGTCGACATGCTGGGTCTATTTGATGCCATAGCAAGTGTTCCTCTTGCAGAAGTAGTACCTCTAAAATGGACCCCATCTCTGGGACTCGTAGCCATACTTTCTCTGAAAGCAGTATAACCTGAGAACTTGCAAACATACTCATTCCCTCAACAGACCTTAACTGACTACCATGTGCTGGGTGTTGTATGTTACACACTAGGCTGTGGGGATCCAGCAGTGAATGGAAACTGGACCTTCAGACAGGAGCTCAGAGATATTCGTCTGGTCACCCAGACCAAAAATAGGCACCTTTGTAGAATGTCTAAGATTTAGTCCACATTTATCCATTACATATATTCAACAATCTAGCCAAACTTGCTTATTTACTATTTCCCAAATATGCCCTATACGACCCCATCTCTAAGCCTTGTTTATACAGATGTATAAATGTATTCAAAAATGTATATTGACTACCATGTGCCAGACGCCATTCTAAAAACAAGTCTACAGCAATAAACAAAACCAACAATAATCCCTGTCCCCATAAAATTTATATTCTGTGAAAGGACATTGACAAAGAAAAAAGTGAAAATATGTCAGATGGTCAGAGTTGTAGAGAAAAGTAAAGTGAGGGGAAAGTTTGAGGGCCATAGAGTATCATTTTGAACAGAATGGTCAGGAAAGGCATCATCGAAAAGATGGCATTTGAGCACAGGTTTGAAGGAGGTGAGGGTGAGCTGCTATTCCCACACCTTTGGAAATGCCGACCTCTTCCTTATTTACCTGTCAAAAGGGCCAGTCTCAGATGCTAACTCATGCAAAGCTTTTACCAACTGCCACAGGTAGATGTGTTCATTCTCCTTCTAGAGGAACTTTGAAGAACTTTGTTATTCTCTTATACAATCTGTTCTCCGATTCTGGTTTTCTTACTCAAACACATGGTCTCATTCACTTGTGAGGTTTGGGGGACAACAAACCAATTCGATTAGGATGACCTAAGGTTAATAAACTGTAGCTCTCTTTGCCTTAACCCCACACAACCTCCATCACCACCTGACATATTTTGATGTCAACGATTGACATTTTCTCAACATCTTTTCACCCTTTCCAACCAAATTGCTCATCACACACCCATTCCACACAGAAATACTACCTGTCGTGCCTTTTGTACAAAGGATATGATTTTTTAAAAGATGTATAGTATGTTTTTAACCCCAAGGAGGAAAAATGTTGCTAACTCTCTTAGGCTTAATTTGAGTCAAGGGGACAGGATGGTAACGTAAAAGCAAGACCAAACCAAACAATTACCAAATTTAGGTTCACTTCGATCTGGGGATAGCAGTGTTAAGCTTCAGAGGTAGCTTAACACTCAGTGATTCAAGTACCTTGGTCAGTCTCAAAAGGATAGGGAAAGGTCAGACCTGATTTGCCTGGGAATTATTTTCAGACTGTCTCACTGAATATGCACGGCCACAATCCCAGGTCAACTTAAAGGAAAACTTTTAGTAAATACTGACAGATTTGAATGTTCCCAGTACGATTCAAAGAATCTACAGTTGTTTATTTTTAATGTTGTTTAACAAAATTTTATGGACATGCTTTAGGGACTGTTGGTTTCACTTAGTATCTGTTTTAAATTTATAGATTCTTTCTTCCTTTTAGTAACACCCTTCATTCCTCTCGGAAAAACATAATCCTGAAAGAATTATAGTAAAGTGCAGAACAAACTTTCGAGAATAACTGTATGTAATTTAATGAGTTTAAAGAATTTCTGAATTTTTCTCCTCCAAAAATTGTGTTAAAAGAATTGCTAAAATTAAAACAGTTCAGGACAAATCCTGCATCCATCTCTACTTGGGAGGTAAAGAGTATATGGGTATAATTCCAAGTTCAAAGTGACCTTCTGTTCTTAGTTTGGAAATATTTCAAGAATGCAATTTTTGTACAGTATAGAAGGATAATTCCTAGAAATGGGATGATCCTTGGAACTAACAGCGTTTTGTTTAAGAATGTAATAGCCAAAACCCAGATCAAAACACGAACAAAATAGGAACATTTCTTGCCAGTATAGCCACCCAAAGATCAGTTTTGTGTCACACTTAACTTCTCGCTATGAGAACATTGGCTTTTTAGTTAAGTAAGATATAGAAAGCACAGGATTATAAAACTCTTATATAACACTTTGCTATCAAGGGGTTCCAAATTCTATAAAATTTTAGTTGATTTAATTCTCGCAGCTCCCAAGCTGGTAAAGAAATGACAAGTGGTGTTGCAATGGGCTTTATCTCATTTTCTACTAGGAATGTGAGTCACAATTTATTCTTGAAGTGGAATTGAACTGTAATTTCCAAACATTCAATGAGTCACTGACCTGACCTCATTTCACCTCTCTTCATTTGGACAGTTATGTTCCAATTTTGCTCTTATTTTTATTTCTTTAAGGTCTGGCAGTGAACTATCAGAGTTCACGCCTTCATGTTGAACTTGAGATGAGAGAGAGGAGAAGCCTTTATTAGATAGCGGCAGCTTTTGTTTCTATTTTAAGGGAAGTAAATCTTTAGGGTGTTGGGTCTCAGTACACCAGAATTATTCTGCTAATGAGAAGTTCCTTTTCATCTTGTCATGTATAGGGTTCAAATGGACTTACAAAAAGTTGGATTTATTTATTTTTTAATACATACCACAATATATTGATAATGTTCAAAATTCAAAATGTTTCAAGGATATGCAATAAAAAATCTCCCTCGCACTTCTCTCCTCTAGTCACCCAATTCTTCTCACAGGGGCCACCGGCGTTACCAATTTCCTACAGAGATATTTGACACAAATCTGAGAGGGGCAAGGGAGAGAGAATAAAGACATATATGTACGAGCATACATCATTGTACTGCACTTCACTTTATTGTGTTTCGCAGATATTGTGTTTTTACAAATTGAAAATAAGACCCTCCGCCAGCAGAAAGGTTACGACTCACCGAAGGCTCAGATGATGGTTAGCATCTTTCAGCAATAAAGTAATTTTTAAATTAAGGTATGTGCATTGGCTTTTTAAAGACATAATGCTGTTGCACACTTAAGAGGCTGTAGTGTAGTGTAAACATAACTTATATGCACTGGAAAACCAAAAAATTCATGTGACTTGCTCTATTGCAATGTTTGCTTTATTGCAGTGACCTAGAATTGAGCCCTCAATATCTTGAGGTATGCCTGTGCATAGATATATATTTCTCTTCTGTCTTTTTTCCATAAACTATAACAAAGGTATACGCGTTATTCTATTACTTGCTTTCTTCACTTAATATATCTTGGCATTCATTCCATAACAAAACACAAAAGCTTCACTATTTTTTGTAGCTGCATAGTCTTCCATTGCATGGATATACCAGCATCTCTTTAACCATTCTTCTACTGATATTAAGATTGATTCCAATTCTGTGCTAGTGCGAACATTGTCGCTAGGAAGGACCTGTTAGGAAATTTATTTCACATATAAGCAAGTAGGATAAGTTCTCAGAAATGGAATTCCTGGGTCAAAAAGATATGTACTTTCATTGATAGATATTTTTCAAATTGTTCTCCATAAAGACTTTATTGGTGCACAGTCCCACCAGAAATGTCTGAGAATCTCTATTTCTCTACATCCTCGCCAACATGGTATACGATCAGACTGTTTAACTCAAAGAGACATAATAGACTAAATAATGTTTTCCAATTTTTGAAGGAGATATTCGATGTATCAGTGTATATCTGATGTTTTTGCAGGCCCACAAATTTAAAATAACTTGCACATATCTTCAAAAAAAATTTTTTAATTCAGCCTTGACATAAAATTGCTTAAAAGTACAGGTCATATCTCATTCACTAAGACTATCGATTTGCCAAAATAATTCTGTGTGGCAGATTTCTAAACCTCAGCCAGCTAACAATTTGTCTCAAGAAATACTTGATACAAAACATGTCTCATTCTATCAAAGAATCTGAATAATATATTGGAGCTTCTTATACTGTGATTTGGTCACTTTCAGGAAAATTTGAAAAAATGTATCTAACAGAAAGTAGAAAATATCATTTTATATATGGTATTTAAATATATATTCATAGTGGGAGGGGCATTTCAAAATATGTGTGAGTTGGTGTTACAAGTTGAACTTCAGAGAGGTTCTGCCAAGTGATAAATTTTACAAGATGTTTAAATGTATGTCACATGTGACAGCACAGCTAGTCTATTATACATTATTTACACCTCAGCATTTGCAGAGGTGTAATCAAGACACCTGACATTCCAAACAAGGACTTGTACTCAACTATAAATTATGTCTCTGATGTCTTGTAACAGTTCTTTCCATTTACAGCACTTACAGGAAATTCTCAAGATTTTATTACGTACACGTATGTACTTGTATGCCCCAAAGCCTTGCTGTTCTCCACAGAAGGTAGTGTTTGACAGTTCTAACGTATTAGACCATGTTCATGTATATAAAAATTCTTGATTAATACTGTAATATCAGCAAAAGGTTAGTATTTACTCATGGTCTTCTCTTGAAAATCTTTGTTCTTACAAAACGAGGTTCTTCGAAGAAACATTCTTTTTGGTTATATTAAACCAGAAAGAATAAAATGTGTCTCAATTGCTATTACTAGGTGTTCATATGAAATAAAACTGCCTCTCACTTATCCCCTCGTAATACTAAACACTAGTCTGGAGTGTGAGAGCCAGTCTGCTGGGAGTGTGGACTCTGGATTGGTTGGTTTGAATTTGAAAAGCACACCCCCCAGGAGGAGGAGGACTGCCAAGGAACAGTGACAAAGGAGGCAGGGGGCCAAGGCAAGTTGATTCAGGCTTACTCCCAGGTTGTCCAGGAACTGGCGTATCCAGCATGTGCTTTGATATTAAATTTCTGTCTATATTCCCCTGTCCTCCATGCCACAGCCTGAAAGCCTGTGTAGCTCTCTTTCAACAAGGTATATTGTCCATTGGCAAGTGTACAATGTCATTAGCACAAAGTCTTTCTGATGTGAAGGGCTGCGCTACCTAGAACCATTCGTTGGGATAGTTTTGACCAGATCCTTTTTAAAAAGTAAACTGACTTTTTTCATCTAATTTTTAAGACATATCTGATCAAAACTACCTCAATAATTTGTTAACAGAATAGATCTTAAACGTTCTCACTACAAAAAAATTAGTCAGAATTACAAAACACAAAATAGACTTACTGAAAATTTGAAACAGGCTAAAAAATGTTTACAATAAAGCTACCACATTTCTAGCTATCTAACCTGAAGCTTCTCTGTACAAGTCCCAGTGGTGCTGGCATTCCGACATCAATCTCCAAAGTAAGTCTGGCTTCTAGTCTCCATCACTCATGATCTAGATAAACAGATCATACTTTGCAGCTGTCTAAAGTAAACACACAAAAACACTTGACATTCAAACTTCTCCAATTTGGTTTGAGAATAATTTTTCTATTTCAGAGAGCATCTTGAGTTGCCTATTCATAAAGTATTTCTTTTTTTAAACACAGCTATTTTTAAAGTATTGTTGAAGCAATCGAAGGACTATAGCATTCCCACCATAATTTCAGCGTAGTAATTAGGAATTACATTTATTTTAACCCTTCGGCTTATTTTTACTCTCTGTACAAATCCCCACCCCCATCCTAGGTTTTCCTCCTCCTCTCTCTGTTTCAAGTATCTCACTTTAGTTTTAAAACATTAGAAAATCCGGAATATGAAAAACCAGACTCTAAATAATGGTTTGGAGGCATTTCAACAATTCTTTTTATGAGGTTACTGAAAGGCAAAGCTAATGACAGGCAAGGGTCTGAACTTTCTGTTTTCATTTAGATGATACTTTGCTTCGTTATGACTTTGCTTCTGGTTCAGAAGTGCTGTGGAAATATTGCTTCTGAGGAAGGTTATGAGTTCAAATCATAAACTGTATGAATCAGATCTATACCTACCTATAGTGTATATTAAGACACATATGCAACTATCACACGGAAGACTTCCTGATATGATGACAGGACAGGCATAGTGAAGTTAGGCTTAAACTGTATGAGGAGATGCTGACCCAGAGAAAGACTTAGCTGGAATACTCAGTTAAAACCACCTGTCACGGCAAGAGGAGCAAAATACAGAGAAGATGGGTAAACAGTCCCATAGACGGCTGGGAAAGAAAGCAAAGTCCCCTGCCTGGGAGCTCGAGAGCTGAGACTGGAAAGACCTGGAGCACAGGGCGCACCTGGAGCACAGGGCACACCTCCTCTGGGTGCTGTGACAAGAGGCCCCTGCTGCATGGCGGTGGCCCAAGGAGCCCTGAAGAGTGGCACACACTTGTGCCTCTTGTATCTTGGTGGGTGGGCGAGTGGGCACACGGGGTGTCTCTGTCCTTATTGCTCTGCCCTTCGCGTCCCTTCTTTCCTATCCTCGGTCTTTATAGTTTATTCCTCTCTGGGTATGTAAAGGAGGGAGGAGGATAAAGTCTTTTAAAAGAAACTCTTGGCCTTTAAACACCCTTCAGGCAAAACTCTCTGCCACAGTTGTC
The DNA here is from genome assembly GCF_902729225.1 of Pteropus medius. NCBI lineage: Eukaryota > Metazoa > Chordata > Mammalia > Chiroptera > Pteropodidae > Pteropus > Pteropus medius. The sequence continues at coordinate 2,746,601 of NW_024350926.1, read as the reverse complement.
CTTTATTTGGATTTTTGAAATTCAAGCACAGCAAGACATGCATCTTCTTAAAAAAGAGGCAGGGAGGGAATGGCTCCATAGTGCAGTGGTTAGCACGTCTGCTTTACACGCAGAAGGTCCTGGGTTTGCACCCAAGGTGGAGCCATGGACCATACCCCGGGGGTGCCAGGCACCCACCCCACCTTCCAGTCTTAAGGGGAAATGGCAACATCCATAGGTCAGGGGTGGAAGTGGGGGAGGAATTAAAAAGGGGAGAAAAAAAGGCAGGGCGAAGGGAGGGAGAGGACACACTCTGTCTCATGGTCTCTCTCCACCACTCAACACCGATGCCCTGGCCTAAAAGCAGCCATAGACAATACTTAAGTGTACATAGCTGTGTTCCTATAAAGTTTTATTCAGCGATGCTGAAATCTTCTTTTATTGTTTTTCCATTTACGTTTAAAAATGTGAAAACCATTTTTAGCTTGGGGCCATACAGGGCAGATTTGGCACTGGGATATACGTAGTTTGCTGACCCTTGATTTAAGAAGTAAGGTCATTTTACCCCAGGATGCTTTAAAATTAAGAATTAATAAAGGTAAATCAATCTATATTATCTGTACTTTGAGAATTAAGTTAGATATAGGTTCCCTAATCATTGGGACAATCTGTCCCAAATATCATTGGGTTAGATATTTATTGTGCTTGTAATGTTTAAGAAAATTTGACTTGATAAAGAATCAGATGGATTAGTTAGGGGGATTCCAATAAAATATATAACTGATTATAGACTTGTGACTTTAAGATAAAAGTTGGGAGGAAATTTAACTATATTTGTAAACAATAATGGAATGCTTAGAAGAACATGAGTTTCTATAATCATAAGTTTAATAACATTAAAATTTATAAGTTTAATATTGTTTAAGTATGTAGAAGGAGTTTACTTCTTTAGGTAGTAAACTTGCTTGGTCAGGTATTTGAAGTGAAATCCATTGAATACATTTATAAATGCAATGTAAAACGTTTAAACAAATTTGATAAACTAAAGGCTGATTATTAGTTAAGGATGTTTATCCTGCGCAACTTAATTGAACATTCAGCAAAGAACGTGGAAAGGTAAAATTCTTATTTTAGATATAGATTTACAAATGGAATAATAAGAGTTGTATGTTAAGTTTAAAAGTTAATGTAAAGGATGTTTTAAATTACATAGCATTACTAAATTGATGTTTCTTAAAATTGCAAGTAACTGAGACTAATCCTTGCTGTGCAAAAGCCTCTAGGACTTTTAATACTCATGATGATGAGACCCAGAAGGGCACAATGACAGGAAAAGGACACCAGGTGCAGACAGCCAGAGTGGTCAATCCATCTCGACAATCTTGGAGCAGCCCATTGGCTGCCAGGGATGCACCAAATTGGGTTGTGCCCATGATGTTGCACTGGTCTCGATGGCACCTGCTCTTCATCTAAAGCAATAGCCATGCCAACCCAAACCACCAGGAGCCAATCAAAAGTCATGAGTCGGGAAGGTGATAATGTTGCATTTGAGGCCTTTGAGGGAGAAGGCCCACAAATGTGCTTTCGATCTTCAGCATGATGCCTAAGAAACAGCTGATACACAGTATGACCTCGACATGGAAATTTAGGACAGAAGTGTGGTACCCATGTGAACCTGCCATCAGCTTAATCCCAAATCTTTCGTTAGCATATTTTAGAACAAAGATCAGCAAACTATAGTCTGGGGTAGAATCTGGCCTGCTTTCCTGTTTTGGTAGAGCCTTCAAACAAAAAATGGTTTTTATATTTTTTAATAGTTAAAAAAATCAAAACAATATTTTGCGACACCTGAAAAGTACATGCAATTCAAATTTCAGCACCCATAATAGAGTTATTAGAACACTCACTCGTTGGCATGTTGTCTGTCGCTGCATTCACAATGGCAGTTGAGCAGTTGCAACAGAGACCACGTGGCCTGAAAAACCTAAAATATTTACTATTCGATTTCTTACAGAGAAAGGTTGTCAAATCTTGCTCTAAGTGGAACAGCTTTCTCACCCCCAGTGCATTGATGTACTAGGTGACCATTCATGGCTGCAACATATTTCTTAACCCAAGTGGCCTGAGATGACTTATTGGCCTGAGGTTAGAAGTGGAGATACAGCCACCGAGTGGGAATACAGACACTGCATGGTAGTTCTGCCTGATGCACACTTATTATTTAAGTGGGATTGGATGATCCTGGAATTAAGTTACTCTCTTGTGAGAACCAGCAGCAAGTCACAGCTAATCTCTTGCTTTCCTTCGGGTCTCAAGAAATGTTAGTATCTCATCTGATGCAAAAAAACACTTTGATCCTAATTCTTTGGATCTTGAACACCACTCATACCTTCATGGCCTTTGAAGAGAATAAGGAAGATGCCAGTTCTTTACTCAGTGTACGGAAGTAGCTGATCTTTCCTACTAGGAACCTCCAGAGGATATGGTAGGCAAGCCTTAGGAGTCCAGACACAGAGATGAATTTACCAAGAAGTTAATAAAATGGACAGCCCTTTTGCTGTAGTCACATGCTCATATCTACTGGCAAAAGTAAGATTTTTAACTAATCTTTTGAGACCGGTGTCTCATTCCACTTAGACTTTCCCTCTGTCAGTTGTATCTTCTTGTCTTTTGAAAGGCCATGGCATTTGGGAGATCCCATTGAAGGGAGGTGGAAGTTAGGACACACTTAGTTCGGTGTAAGTGGGCTTATGTTTATATGACTTGAAGTCACTTGGTCTGTAGTTACTAGTAGTTGTCTCCTTCTACCTCCTACTATGCCAGTACAGTGACTTTGTGGCAGGGGCAGGGGAAATGTAAAGAGATACAATCTCATCCTATAGAACCCAGTACCAAAGTAGTGTTAAAGAAACAAGGTTTGAAATGTATGAAGCTAGAAACTACGTTATAGACTATTCTTCATATCATCAGATATGTGTAATTGTAAGCAAGAGATGTGTTTCTCAAATGTCTACTCAAAACAGACATTCTCTGCTGTCAGAAATATGATTGTTAGCAAAGCACATACAATTATAAATGTACCATATGTTTTTAACAGAAATCATGTGAAGTACAATTTCTGTTTTTAGAATCTGTGTTTTCGGAGCATAAGCCCGTAACACTTCTACGAGCAGCAAGCACATCTGTGTGAAAGGTCATGTGTTTTATGCATCGCAATATCTCATATTGAAGCATAGTGAGCACCTAGCACATTTTGGCCTGATTAAGTCTGGTGGTTCCAGAAAAAGTGCTTTGCAAAACTACCACTAACTCGGTTAAGTGGCCTAAAGAAACTAGTGTTTCAGTGGCAAAACTACATATATTCATCAATAAGTGATTGCCATATACAAGCAATTTGATTACTCAATTATGTAGCTCAATACGAAGTAGCAGCAATTTTTAAATCCATTTGAATTGCTTTTGAGACTGCATTAATTTTGTAGTTTTTAAGAGGACACCTCAAAATTGTATGAACTTCAGGTTCCACAAGACCTGGACCTGCCCAGGCCAGGCCCACCGTCTGAGACCCAGTGTGAGGGACGAGTTACAGTGCTCCATCCACTCTCCTCACCCTATCGTCTAAATAATAAGTAATACACACATTTATAAAGAAAGAGGTGGGTGGAGAAGAGACTCTGCTAATACTATGATTCTTGCTGTCTATATATCTGCCTCTCTTTCTTTTTTCAATCATATTTATTGGAATGACATTGGTATTTCAGTCTCCTTAGAAGCCAACTGATAAATTCTTTCTGTTCTTACAGTTCAGATCACCAGGGCAGAATGTTTCATTCACCTTTCCATGCCAGGCCATAGTATAGGTTATAGAGTAGCCTATGGAGTGGCCGCCCTTCCTTCTACTCCAAACAATAGCCATTGTTATGTAAAGAGTGACCCCAGCATTCCTGGGCATCTCATTTAATATCTCCAGGACATGGCTATGAAAGAGGATTAATAGGCAGCATTGAGTGTAGTGCTGAGGCTGAAGGTCACGCGTTGAAAACCTTCTGCACATTCCCTGCTCCTCTCCAGCAGCACTGGCTCTCTGGGTGTAGGGATGGAGAAGGTCATTTGGAGAATTGGTCTAGGGTCGGTGATGAGAGTGCAAGAGCGTGCTGTCATATGGTGGGATGACAGTAAATGCTATTAACATCCAGTTTGGGTAAAGACATAATCAAGGCTAGGAGGGAACCAGAAGTCTGGGCAAAGCAGAGGAATATAGAGACTAAATAGCCAAACGAGATTAACACTCAGGAAGGTGAAAGCATGGCTAGGAATTTGTGGTCCAGAGTGGGAAGTTGAAATATAAGATTTCGGAGGTGTTACAGGCGTTGTCCTTAAAGTGAAGTGGGGTACAGATTCAGATCATTGGAGTTGAGAAGGTGCAGGCTTGGGTATCAGATATAGACAGTGACAGCTTCTAGGGTCTTGACTGCGGATGGGGTGCCAACCGCAGACTATGAGGAGGTGCCCCATCCCAGTGCATGAGGGAAAGTAACTGCAAGGTCAGCACAGGGTAGCACTGAGTCAGGACAGACGGTGGTATATTCAGATGATATCATCTTTGGGGAAAGATGCTCTTCCGCAGGAAAACTAAAGAGTAGTGGTTTTGAAGCAACAGTGGGGAGCGAGGAGAATGCCAAGCGAGAGAACAGCGGAAGACTGGCTGTCGTCTCCCTTGAGCTTTGAGCTATTTATCCAGGGGTGAGGATTTGCTTCTGCCCTGGATGGCTCTTCAAAAGCTATTTTGAAAATCATGAATCAGTTGTAACCATTTATGAGTGAAATTCCCTCTGGAAATTTAATTCGGTCTTGGCAACAGCAAAGGAAGGGGGTTGGAAGCATCCTCCAAAATGGGGCACGAGAAGCCTGGCATCCTCTGAAAACTGTCAAAGTGAAGATGACATTTCAGAGACAGGTCTCATCTCCCTGACAGTCAGGGTGTCTGAGACAAACCTGCATTACAAACCAAGCACATTTTCAGAATAGACCCCTACGTAGTTGATCAATACCAGCTAACGATTCGTTCATTCTATTTTCTCTGGGAAAAAAACTCATAGCAATTAGGCAATGAACCACCATTGAATTTGCAGACCTACGGGTGTTTTTCAAAGCAGTTTATTCTTTGAAAGGCAAAATGGGTGGTGTCCTGTATAGGTCTTCATTGGCTGCTCTGTTGTTCTATTTCCCCAGTGTCTCGTGCTGGCCATGCACCTCACATGTAGTGCAAGGTGTTTCCTTTGATCCATCATGTCAGCAGTAAGGGAGGCCCTTAGCCTGACAGAACTCTGACTAAAAGGACAGACTTCAAAGTGAGTGTCATTTTCAGAAATAAGCACACTTCGCCAGATCCGTATGGGGTTTTTTTAATCACACACTGCTGGCAGAACGGTCCTCGTCATTTCTGTTTTTCTATGTCCCATTATCCTTCCAGCCTTTTCCCTTTGAAGTATTTACACACCATCTCAACATCTGGGTTTGAGGGGTATTCTGCTGTGGTTTACAGCATACCTAACAACAGAGCAAGATTCAAAAAAAAAAAAAAAAGACCATGGCATGGTCCCAGATCTTCTCTCTAATTGTCTGCCACCTGCTCTCCATTATCCAATATATTTGTTTTGGGGTCATGCTGCGTTAGATATCTATCTCTAGTTTTAATTCAAATGGCATGACTAATCCAACCAAATGTTACATACTAAAAGATTTAGAAGACCACACTGTGATCTTCAATTCATTTCTTAGTAAATGTTTTTTGACACTGAGTAAAATAATCCTTATGAAATTCCTTTAAAGACCAGTGTTACACTTTGTTGTTTACAATGATTGTTCTGATCATTGTTTAATTAGGATATGCTTATTGCTGCCTTATGAATCATTTTACATTTTAAAAAACCCACAGAATTGACAATTTTAATCGCTAATTAAAATACATTAACATCATAGTGAATGTGTAAAATGAGTTGAATTCAACCTTTTTAAATCAGAAAAATTGCTTTATGCAGGAATAGTAGTTGGAAACAGACATCCCTTCTAATGGATAAAGTGGGTATAACCATTTTACTGATATGATGGTTTCAAGAGCATTCTGTGCTTTGGATTCAGCTCTCTGCTGGTCTTCCTATGACCTTGAAAACTCACTCATAGAAGACGAGGATTCAGTTTTGTAAAAGGAAGTTATCTTGACGCACAAGTAGGAAGACTGAATCAAACTAATACCTTAGATGCAGTCCATCTCCAAAACACCTAAAAATAGTTTTAATAGCCACTGCTTAGCTTATATCCCAGTAGAAACATAGGTTTCCAAATAATCATAATAATAACAACAACAACAACAAGCTTTGGGAGCATAACAGGAGGGGAATAGGCAGAGAATAGAGAAATCTAGACTGACCATCAGAGACTTCGGTAAGCTTCACTGCTAGAGCCAGAGACCAGTTACATGGTTCTTTCTGTTTCCTATGCATATATTTTGTCTCATGAAATGGAAAACTCTTCTGGGACAGTCACCTCATTCTTTCAGCATTAAGCACCTGTGATAGAGCAGGTACCCATCTAAGTACTGGAGAGATACAGCTGTGAACAACTTATGCAAAGTCTCTGCCCGAGGACCTCCTAACTTATATTCGAGAGCAGTCATCTGAGGCAGTAAAGAGCACTATAAAATGCTCTTCTATACTGCAAGTGTTGGAGATGTGACTCACCAATGAGTGACCCAAGCCCCAACCAAAATATGGAATAGCCTTCCATCCCAAAAGGACTACTTCATTCATGGGAGAAGATAAATCATTCCAACTGTGCCTCAGAGAATGCAGTGGACATCAGTTAAAATTAGCACCAAGGACAGCCTTGAAGGACATGAGCTAAACATGCAGAATTGCAGCTTTAGAGGGAAAGTGTGGAAACAGAAGTTGGAAAGAAGTGGCCTTACTAAGGGAGAGGAATGCTACGCTAGGGCCCCGAGACTCAGGTCTCTCTGCATCAGCTCACGCAGCCTGCCTCGGGTAAAGGTAGTCAGGAAAAGGAACCGAATACAGGGTGATGTCGTCTCCTTCCCAAAGAGGTTGGCTTCCCATCAGAATAGCAGACTTCCCAGCAGAAGTCTTGGAGACAATGGGAAGGACCTCCCTGAAGAAATTTCAGAGGTACTCACCCTCATTTTCTATCCACAATTTTTAGGAAAAAATTAATCATAATAGCCAACCTTCCTTGAGTTGTTACTGTTTGCCAGGCGCTCCGTGTTCTTTACATATATGATCTCATTAATATGAAAAACTTAGGTGGCGAATGCTACTAATATTTCCAGGATTACAAAGCTAGGAAGCAGCAGAGCAGTGAATCAAATGCAGACCAGGCAGCTGACCCCAGGCCTGTGTTCTCAAACATCAGCCTTAGTTTCCCTAAGTTGCTCAGTGTTTTAGCCAACGCCAAAACATACATTTTTATAGCCCTTATTTTAATCAAATAAGAAATGTAAGATTTCACATTCTGTTTAGCACTGATTTCTTCTTGTCAACATTCTGTTTTTTTGACTCAGTTCAGTTCTACAACCATTCGTTGAGCGACTACTTTGTGTTCATCACAGTGATCGTTGCTATGGCAACAGCATCAGCCCCAAAAGAGCTTGTCACCTTGTAGGTGAGGCAAAATGTATACAGAGGAAACAGAGAGCCATACCATTGCAATATATTATATCAGCAAATCCAAGGAGGTATGACAGCAGCTGTATGTAGAACTACAGGACAAATGCAGAGTACGGAGCTATGCAGAAAGTGGAGTCCGTCTGAGGCAGTCACTGGGAAGTCTGTGGGGCTTGGATCAGACGTTCTCTGAGGGCTAAAAAAAAAAATAGACAAATCCTGAACCAGACCTGGACAAGTATGGGGCTTTGAGCGTCTGCATGGAATGTGCAGGGAGGAAGGGACGGAGACATGGGAAGAAAGAATAAAGATGCAGCAGGAGGAAAAAGGCCTAATAAACCAGAAAGTGTGTGTCTATAATCTTGTTTCCACTTATGAGGCTAGAAGAGCCTAGGTGGGGAGAACTGGACTAGAGTTCTCCTTCAAGGGACCCCAGTAGCTCTGGTTCCCCTGATCAGTCGTGGCACAGGTCCCCTCTCTCTGCCCGAGACAGCATCTCAGAGCCATCTTTAACCTTCTATTCTCAGCTAGACAGTTGCTAATAGCTTCCTAACTGTTCTTCTTCCAAGGTCACTCTGAACCCATCCCACCCCCTTCTACACAGACAGATTACCTTCCCTGAAGCACAGTTCACATCGGCACCGTCGGCGTATCTTCATCGTCATCATCGCTAGCACTACTACGTGGCAGGAACGATGCTGAGCCCTTTACATACACAATCTCATTCATTCTCACAAACATCAGCTTTATTCCCATGTTACAGATGATGAAACTGAGACTCAAATGGTCAGAGGTCACATAGCTTGTTAAAAACGAAATCAACATTTGAATCCTGGTCTGACGCCGATGCCCACCTTAGCCAATTTTTAAATTCTGTTTCCCGTTTCTCTCGTTCGGAAACTTAGTTTGTAAGGCAAGGGAGAGGCACTGAATGTGTTTGAATACACTGCTTTTTCACATGAAAAGGTTTCTTCCTAGACGTCTCTACCTATCTCAGTTCTCCCCAGATTCCATCTCCTCCATAAAGACTTTTCTAACCACTAACTATAGTTAATTCCTCTATTATTAGCGCCTAACCAGATGGTGGTAACATCTGTCTCTAAGAAGAAAAACAAAATAGTACAAGGGAGAGTATATCTTTTTAATAACTTCTCTTATTTTGAAACAATCTTAAACTTACAGAAAACTCAAAAGTATCATATAAAGGTTTTTTTTTTCCCTGAACCATCAGAAAGTAAGTTGCCTCATTATGTTGGACAGATCAGAATACATTTCTTCCAATCAAGGGCCTTCCCCTAATACCAACAAAAGGACCATCAAAATTAGAAATTAACACCAACACCTCACTCTCATTCAATCTTCAGGCCCCGCTCAACATTCGCCACTTCTCTAATAAAGTCCTTTATGGTCAAAGCATCTGGTACGGAATCACACGACAGGATTAAGTTGTCATCTTTCTTTAGTTTCCTTCAGTCTGAAACAAGTCTTAACGTTCATGACCTTGATATGTTGAAAGATTTTGCACCAGTTATTTTGTAGAAAGTTTCTCAGCTTGGGTTTGTCAGATGTCCCCTCATGATGCTTTTTCAGTGGGAACATCAGAGGATGTCACTGTCTTCTCGTTGCACCCTGTCAGCAGTACGAGTGTCGGTGTGTCTGTGGCTGATGGTGTTCACTGTGATTCCTTGGTTGAGGAGGTGTCTGCCAGGCTTCTCCACTGATTTTCCAAGTGCTTCCTAGGGAGGCGCTTTGAAACTGTGTAATGTCCTATTCCTCATAAAACTGTGAATTTGTCTATGTGTATATTTATATATTTGAATATGGACTTACGGTTTCCTATTTTGATTCAGTGGATTTAATTATTATCACGATCTATACCAATGCCAGATTTGTCCGGTATTAGGCCAGTGGGCACCCTTTAAGTTGCTTTCTGTGTCTTTTTGACACAGTCCCTGTCATTCTTTAACTACTTTCTTCCTGGCATGAAAGGAAGTTCACAACTCATCTTGTGCTTTCCCAGCACCAGCCCTATAATTAGACATTACTCCAAAGAGTCCTGGTCCTTTTTAGTGGAAAATGGCATTTAGGAGCCAAGGTTTGGGCACCAGGTGCTCTCATTGATGCTGGGGTGGACAGAACTAGAGAATATATGCGTGTATATACATATATAATATATGATATGATGTGATATGATACGATATGATATAATTATAATATAAAAAATATAATTTTTTTACAGGAAGTTTAGAAAACTGCCTTTATTCTATTAGTAATATAATTAATAATATTAATAAATATAATATATACACATACATACACATACACATATATACATTTCAACATTTACATGAATATTTTTGCATCTATTTTTATATCGAGAACTATGGGTTTAATTGATGCCTATTTTAATTTTACTTGTTTTATTTTTAACTTGTCCCTTTCCATGTTTGTAATTCCCTTCTTTGGCATTGAGAAAACAGCCTCCCATTATTTGAAATATGTTTACATATTTGACCAATCCCCCTGTACGTAGCCCCCTGCATACAACCCATTTTTGTCACTGCCCTGTGTGTGACCCATTCCTATCACTCCCGCAGACATTTACACACATACTCACACCCACACACACTAACACACTCACATACACACACACTCACAGACTTCAAATACACTTCTCACCCTATTTGGGCTGTGAGACCCTGCACCAGGCCACTGCTACCCCACTCAGAATCCCTTCTTAATCTGCTCAAGCTCTGGAACCCGGATCGAGCACCCATCCATGTGGGCACGCCCCTCACCCCACGTGGCGTCTCACACCAATCACCTGGTCCAGCCTTCCAAGTGGACACCCTCATGACCCGGCCTGGGCTCTGGCACCACCGCCCTACCCTTCCACACACCTTCCTCAAGCTCTTTCCTACAGAGACGTCCTTGTCACCTCACGCAGGCTTTGGGTTTCCACATCCCACTCCCAAACAGGGGCACCTACCTTGCCCTGCCCTACCTCATGGCTTCGAGGCTGAATTTTTAAGGAAGACAAGAGGAAAAGGAAGCAAGCATATACCTTGAAGTAAAATAAATGTGTCTTTCTGTCCTTATTGCTACTTAAGAGCTTGATGACCTAACCTCTACTAACCTCTCTAGGTCTTTTTACCTAAGAGGGCACATGACATAGTCTAAAGAAGAAAGACTTTGGAGTCAGAGAGACTAGGTTTGAAACTTGGTTCTGCCACTGTCTTAGTCTGTGCAGGTTGCTGTAGCAAAATACCACAGACTGGGTGACTTAGAAACAACAGAAATTTATTTCTCACAGTTCTGGAGACTAGAAGTCCAAGATTGGGGTGCTGGCATGGTCGGGTTCTGGTGAAGGCCCTTCTGGCTTGCAGACTGCCGACTTCCTGCTGTGTCCTCACATGGTGGAAAAGGGCTAAAAGAACTTTCTCGGGCCTCTTTTATAAAGGCACTAATCTCGTCCGTGAGAGCTCCACCTTTATGACCTTCTATCTCCCAAAAGTTCCATCTCCAAATACCATTTGGCGTTAGTATTTGAGAGAGTATTTGAGAGAAGACACTAATGTTCAGACCATAGCAGCTCCTGGCTAGTCCTGAGACCTCAGGCAAATCACTGACACTCATTTATAAAATGAGAGTTGTTATGTGGATGAAGTGTGATCATGTATACACAGCCCCTGGCACTGGTAGGCACTTAGCAATTGCTAGTGTTATCTGTAAGTGGAGATGCCTACCTCTGTGTTATTGTGAGGATTCGTGGTAAGAGAGGTGAACACCTGACATACAGCAAATGCTCAGTATACAGTCACTGTTATTATTTACGCTTCCTTTGTGCACATATATTCTGCCTTGTAGGTTTTTTTGTTCATATCTTCTCCCAATTAGGTTGTAAACTCCTTGAAAGCAGGAATCTTATTATGCTCTTTTTGTATCTTCTGCAAAAACCTAGCGGAGTTCCTGGCATGTATTTTTTCATTAAGCCAATGGAAAGCTTTAAATCACCAAGATTAAAATTTGGGAGTTTTGTTCGGTGGGTAATTTGTAGTAATTATAAATTGGGGCAGGGGGGATATGGGAGAGACATCAAAAGCATTGTTAAAGAGTGATTAATTGTATATTTCTATATAAGATGAATTAGAATAGGAATTGAAAATGGAAATTTAGAAAGTATTTGGTCAGCTCTATGGAATCTTCCACATTTGCATGTTTACAATGTGGTTTCAAATCAGGGTTTGGTGTTGCTGCATTTACTCTCCAGACAATGATTATTTGTTTTAAACATGGCTGGGGAAATGTTTTTGTTTGCAATGTCCAGATGGGTGGGGGAATGGGGCTGAACAGAGGAGAACATGAAGGCACTGAACGACAAAATAGATGGGAAAGCGGGCATAAAAGTAAGATGGGAGGTGGCTTAGCAGTCCATTTCCGTTTGGCCTAAGGCTCTGGTATCAACTGGTCACTTAGGATGTCAATCAACACCAAAGCTGAAAAGTCGGCAAAACACAAACTTCCTCCATTTCAACCCTTTTTGCCCCATATGACCTTCTCTGGTTCTAGGTCCTTCACCCTTGAGCCTCCCCAACTAGTTTATTGCTAATATTATACTAAGGCTTTCCCTCTCCATGGGGGCTATTCATCTGATTCCCTAGGAAGATCAAAGGCCTCGTAGGACACTGTTAACTTGTCCCCTGCTTTTGAAAACTTTGTATTTCTTCCTAGCACATACCTGTACTAAGGGACAGGCCGTCTGAGAAATGCAGTGTAAGAAACTGCAGCTCTGGCCCCATGAGGGGACTGTAAATCAGGTTAACAATACTAAATGTCATAAATGATGGAGTCCAGCGAGCACTCTTAGAAAAGCTTTTCTTTTGTAATCACAGCGTTCTTTCCATTCATTCTGCAGTGGAAACAGCCCTGCCGGCACTGCATCTGGGCAACAGGACTTTTTTTTTTTTTTTTTTTTGGTCCAAATCATAAGCAATAGAAAGCCCTAGTAAAGAATCCTGTGTTTATGAGGCTGCAAATGAATCTCCTGTTTTGCCGCCTTCTCTGAATGACTCAGAGCATGACGTCCATGACTGCGAGCGGTGGTACAAGAGGGATTTATACTAAGATTGGTCAAGACCTTGAAAGGATAAACAGAGTAGGATAAATAAGAAAGCTTGCTTGTATCTCCACACGGGCAAAATTTGAATAGACTTGGGATATTGACAGTGGAGTGAGTCAGTCCTGCTGTTCCTGAAAAATTAAGACAGAACGGATGCAGAAACCTGAAGATTATATATTTATAAACCTCAGTCTCTACCTCAGAAGAGAGCGATTGTAGGATATTCTAAGACTTAGATAATCTATCAGTTGGGCAACCGTTCCCTGAATAATATCGATAAAGGCTCATATTGATCTTATTAGGTCACAAGTATTAACACACATTACATGGTTTAGAAGCAAATTTCACTGATGGTATAGTTATGGTGCAACAAGACTGTGCCAACAGATGGGGGCCAAAAGAAATGTCAACTGACTCTCAACGAAATACAACTCTCTGAAAGTGTAATGTATTAAATCGGACCCCAAACGTTAGCGCCAGGACACAAGTGGGCTTCATGTGCGTTTTGAAAAGCAAAGTGAGTCAATATTAGACAGTCTAGAAAAATGTCTTGGGCCAATGTACTTTGACAGGGCTTTGCTAAAAGGAAATCTCATCAACTTCACTGACCCTTGCACTTTGCCTTACGTGTGTGCTTCCTTGACAAAATTGTACCTTTTTCCCTTTGAGCCAGTGTTCAGGGAGTGTTTACAGACACCTTCAGGCTCGTGATGAAGTGTGACCAGGTTGCAGAAACAGACATAAGCCTGCGAGATTTGTGCTGTGCATTTGCTAGGATGAAACACATGGGTGAACAGTTTGCGACAGCTCTGCTTCATTCTGATAGCATCTTCAATTGATTGACAGGGTCTTACATCAAAATTCTGCTGAACCCCCTTGCTGCTGCTGCTGCTTATTTTTACCAGATGACTTACTGTAGTACATGAATGGCCCGTCCTATAAAAATAGTTGTCTACTTGTTTTGAGTAGGATTAGAAAAATAAAAAGGTTATATTTAGATATTTTGAGTTTCTGGGTTCCTTTGAAGTTTAAAAATAACCAATTTGCATTGATTTGCATATTTTAGTAACAAAAGCTAAATTCCTTTTTTATTCGCTAGGTATTTAAAGAGGGTAATCAACAAGATAGACAAAATAGATGCCCGTATGAGATTATATTCTAGTCATAGGGAAGAAAGTGGGCAAATGAAGAAGGTGTCTAGACGCGCTTTGTGGCAAATGTGTGAAAGAAATAAACAGGGTAAGAGAGAGAGAAAGGGATTCTTTGAAAGTTCAGAAAAGGCCTCTTTAAAAAAAAAAAAGTAATAATAAGGCTCTATCTAACCTGTCACACAAAGGTCTCAGGAGAGAAATTCCAGGTACAGACCATTGTAAGTGCAAAGGCCGATTGGCCGAGCTGAGCTTGGTTGTTTGAGGGACAGACATAAAGCAAGTAGAGCTGAGGTGTAGCAAATAGAAGGGAGAGCGGGAAGATGTGAGGTCTGAGAGAGATAGCCCAGGGCAAGTTCACACAAGGCCATGGAGGAAAGGATAAAACCTCGAGTTTTGTTCAGGGGACAGTGGGAAGCCATTCAGAGTTTTGAAGCAGAGGTATAATGTGATCTAGAGAAAAAACACTTTCTTCCAGGAATAGACAGTCTCAGCCGTAACACAAAACCAATATCGGAAGTGGTCTCCCCTAAGCCTCCAGCACTGTGATTAGAAGCCCGGTTTGTGTCTATTCCATGCTTAATGCCAGGCTCGGGAACAAAGGGAATAGGTTAGAATGAGTAGACTTTAGAGCTCGAGGGAAGGCGCCCGCAGCGCCAGAATCCAGCCTCTGAGGAAAGGCACTGCTTGCTGATAGCAGTGCCCCAGGAGCTTTGAGCAGACACCCTGCCGAGCTGAGATCAAACCTCCGAGGGTGGAGGGGTTTACTGGCAGATGGCGCCGAGCTCTCTGAAGCTGCACAGTCATGCCCATTCTGATACAGTAGAAAAAACTGCAAGTTGAATTCAACTGCTACCGCTAGAAACGACAGATACGGTAACAGACGCAGAGCGGGCAGCAGCATCTTCATGATTCAGGAGTGAAGTGGAAGCTGCAGGCACCACATCCATTCATATCCTATCCATCTAACAGACATAAGCAGTTTTTGGAATAAATACAACGAATTCTTAGTGAGCATGCAGTTCAGCTGGTGGGAGCAGAGCAGCACATATGGCCTATGGAGAGTGACCTACAGACTTCAGCCATCCAACAAGCCTTGGGTGCAAGTCAGTTTCCGTTCTGGAGAGCATGGGAGCTGTTCGTTACTCTGGTGATTGGTTAATTGCAGTACAATTAAGTCTGTTCGGGACTCTGATTTTGGCGATGCTCAAGCTTCACTGTTTATGCCTATCTCCTAAAGCAAACAGTCCTGTTTTGGGCCAAAGATAACATGTAGCCCTCAAAGAGGTATCTACTGAATGGGACAGGTAGGGAACCATAAACAAGACTTCACGCGAGTAAGAGTTCTTTTTCATTATCCTCTTTCGCCTCCGACCCTTGCACAATCTGGCAGGACCCGGGTAGAGAGACGTGGAGAGAGGTGGCTCAGTAAGCTGAGCTTCAGGCCATAGGAGGAAAGGATCTTATTCTCCTTCCGTGGTCCAAGTGCTCTCACCTCAAGGTCAGATATGTTCTTACGACAGAGAACCTAAGCACCAGAACATTGGCCTTGCTCATGTCTGGGCCTTGGGCTAAAGGAAGCAAAGGCTGACATTCAAAAATGGTCCCTCTCGACTCACCAAAGTCTGAGTTCAGATAAGGATTCGGGAGGAGGGCTCTGGCTTGCAGCAGAGCGTGCATTTTTCTGGAGCGTGCTCACAGCAGTGGTGCTTCTGTGCGTGTCAGCTTAGCTAAGTTGGGACCGTGCTTCCCAGAATTCCCATCCAGTTCTGAGTTAGGACTAGCCATGGGAGAAATTGCTGGAGGTAAGCAAGGCAGAGGTAAGCAGAAGTTGGACTGCTCCAAGGTCCAAGGCCGGGGGCCAGGCCCCGGGGCCACTGACCTCCCAGGTCATCCTCGCCTTGTCTGTGGGTCAGCAGGCTGGCACAGCTTCTCGGGTCTCACCAAATCTCCTCCGCCGCCTTCTTCAAGTTCTGTGCAGGTACACGTGCAGCTCTGTAGCACAGAATGCCAGCTCCTTCCTTGGGTGCCCGGATGGTGGTGGTCAGAGGCAGCAGGGGACTGGCAGATTCCACTTTGTCCTCCCCGCGCCCCCTGCACCAGTCTTGCTGATCTGCAGTGGTTCCAGAAGATCAGAGACAACACTGTCTCTGGTTCTGATCAACTTGTTCCCTAGTTCCCACGACTGCATAAAGTCTAGTTCCCATAATAAACCCTTTATTCCGTGTCACTTGAACTTGAATACAATAGCCAGGTTGTGCTGTGGAGACAAGTTATGCCTATATATTAACAACAAGGTTTAGTTCTTGCTTGTGGTCCATCCTCAGCTCTGTTCTGCATTGTCTTCTCTCTGGGACCCAGGCTGAAGGAGCAGCCTCTGTTTCAAACATTGCTGGTCATCGTGACAGGCGAATGACAGACAGGAAACATGTGCTGCTCTTAAGGTTCTGCCTGGCAGGGACTCCCACCACGTCCCCTCGCACTTCCTTAGCCAAAGCAATTCCCACAGAAATGCCTGAATTCAACAGGAAAATGGGTGAACCTAATAAAATGTGTGTGGTTTTTTCTGACACCAAACACATCTCATTTTTCCACACCAATTCTGCAATTCTCCAAGATCAACTGCTTGGCCAACCATTTAATTCAATTCTCAGAGTTAGCAGAGATCCCACAGATGAGGGCTTAGTTCTACAAGACTGCCCCTACTTCAAACATCAGCTGAAAATGGGGTACCCAGGCTGCCCACACTTCTGCCCACCCAACTGCTAATTCAAGAGTTTCCAGGACCCGCTCCTCAGGTTTGACAATTTGTTGAATGACTCACAGAACTCAGGAAAGTACTTAACTTACAATTACTAGTTTATTATAAAGGGTACAACTCAGGAACAGCCAAATGTATAGGACAGAGTGTGGGGAGGTGGCACTTCTGTGCACTCTCTGGGCATGCCATCCTCCCAGCACTTCGATATGCTCACCAACTTGCAAGCTCCCTGAACCCCATCATTTAGGGGTTGTTTATGGAGGTTTCTTTATGTAGACATCACTAATGAAATCATTGGCCATTGGTGACTGAACTCAGTCTCCCCTGCTCAAAGGTCAGAAGATAAGACTATCATTTGGTTGTTTTTTTCTGGCTACCAGCCCTAATCCTGAAGCTATTTACCTCCCTCTATCACTCATGAGTCATCTCATCAGCGTACAAAAGACACTATATATTTCAGGGGTTTTAGAAGCTCTATACTGGGACGTGGGGACAAAGACCATATGTTTATTTTTTATTATACCACAGTATGTCTGTCACAATAATAGATGAGAACGCTCACGCACACATACCCTTCAGGAATCTAGCAGTTTGGAAAGTCAAGGATTTGGGTTTGAAGATCACCATTGTTACTCTCTTTCCATCACAAATGACTTGATTGTTCACTCAGCAACATTTTGGAGACCTGAATTGGACACAAGCACTGTATTTGGGTTATTTTAAGACCAAGTCATTATTCTTTATTCTGCTTATTTTTATTATTTTTAGTAGTTTTCCTTTGGGACTAAAATATCACATGTTATTTCAGCTGCAAGATGATAAAATATTTATTGGAGAAATGAACGAGTTGAATATTGGGTCACTTCTGAATCTTGAGACCCAAGAGGAAAATGATTGTTGTTTCCTACTCTAAAGTGGTTGTGAGAGATTAATATTGCAAGTGCTTGAGAAATAAAGGATTGTTGCAGGTTATTTCCTGTATGCTCATAAAACTAGTTCTAGTTTTCAGCTATGGTATAATCAATATCTCTTATAAAATGATATTACCAGAAGGTTTCTCCTTGTGTTTTAAACAAACAGAAAAAGTTAACTTGACAACTCAAAAGATATGATCATTACTCTTTATACTTGAAATTGATTTATCTACTTTTCTCCTACTGGGCTATATATTTATTGAATGTATGGACCATATCTTGTTCATTTCTGTATACCCAGCTATTATTATAGTGCCTGACATAAAGTAGATGCTCAGCAAATGCTTGTTATATTATCATCATTTATCTGTTTGGAGATGCACATGTTTTTCACATTTTAACGTCTCTGAAATTGGTATGCATCTTAAAATTGATAATAGCTTAAGTCACTGTCTGCCAGGTCTGAAAATCTTTAGTACCTCCTGGTAAAATCAAGAAAGCATCAAATTCACAGCATATTAGATTTGATGAAGTATGGGCAATTAATAAATTATTAAAAGGTTACCTTTCTAGAGTTACTTATTATAATTTTGCGTCCAACATTTTATAAAGGGATGTCATGAGTATGACTTTACTCTTTTAGTTTTACCACCTCGTAAATTATATAGCTTAACTCAAAATTATAGTTTATTCATCATCATATTTTTTTACTTTTTAGTTCAAATAAAAATATAACTTCAATTGGAGTTTATAATTTTAACCAAATCGATTAATTTATCCTGCCATGTAATTAAGTGAGACACGGACCCTTCTCCGCAGAGATTTTGTTGTCCTTTCCTTGATTCTTTTATAATTTATTCAAAATATTAAGACATGTTTTACATTAATTCATGTTTCATATTAACTCAATTATTGTATGTTGAGTCCACATAGTAACATATTCTGCTAAAAGCTGGAGAGAGAGGGGAGTTACAGACTATCTCCATGGCACCTGAGCCCTGCAGTCATAGGAAAAGGCTCCACTAAGCCATTAGCTTTTGTTTACGTGAAGCTACGGCCACTACATAGTGACCAACAGTCCCCCAAGCTTTAGTAAGCAACCTGCTGCTGCTCCTATTCTATTTCTGAATTTCAACTTACTGACCTGTGTGTGCTGCCTTAATTCTCTGATTCTCCACTTGTAAGCCTGGTGGTTTTAATAGCTGCCCATATTTAATGCATGACCATATTTGTTTAATTTTTTTTTTTAAATGAGGAGAAAGGAAACTAAGAGGCGTTTTTTTCAAAACTGTGTTTTTATGTTGTGAATGAAGTATACAGATGAAAGGAAGAAAAAAAGTCTTATTTTTAAAGCTATCGTCTGTTTATTATGGCAGATCATGTCAGAAATGCGGACTGAAATTCTGCACTGGACCATTTCATCAGCTGCAGTCATGACAGGCTTTCTCATAACCCCAGCAGTCTGCAAATGTGCATAAAGGCAGCTCCTTATATTATACATAAAAAGATTATTCAAAGAGACTCACTCTTTTCCAATATTTTAAATAGAGGATAAGTTTGCTGTGTGTTTAGTTGCATGCCACATATGAGAATATAGGTTATTTTCATAACTGACATTGCAGTCTTGGTCACTTATCCCAGAGAAATAAAAACTTATGTTTATACAAAAACCTATACACAAATATTGATAGCAGTATTTATAATAGCCCCGAACTGGGCTGGGGGCGGGGGAACCCCAATGGCCCTCAATAAGTGAATGCTTAATTCTTTTTCAGTTTAATCTATATATTTAAGCACCTACCATGAGCTAGGAATGTCTTTAGAATGAATGGGGTGTAGTTCTTGTAGAACTTGACCATCAGCATCACCTGGGAATTTGCTAAAAATATAAACCCTCAGATCCCAGCCCAGATCTGCTGAGTCTGGAACTCTGGGAGTAAGATTAACATGCTCTGCAAGTTGATTCCATAGGCTAAAGTTTGAGGACCATTGGTCCACAAAACATGGTGTTGAAGGTGTAGATTTAGGGAATGGGAGTGAATCTGAGGGACATTTCAGAGCAAGAATCTACCTGGGGATCATCTGGAAGATAGACGAGGAAGAGGCATTAAAAGCGACTTTTAGATTTATAGTTTGGGTAGTTTGGGTGAACTCTAATGTGGAGAATAAACCTCTCGACTCAAAAAGAAATATGGGAGGAACTGTGGGTTTCAGAGAGAAAATAATGAGCTCTATTTTCAATACGTTGCATTTTTCTACATTACGCTTCCATCATTCTGAAATATATACATAATTCTAATTAACTACTTTTTGAGAACAAGTTACATATTTGAAAGAAAAATCACTTATACATAGCGCACTGCTTTATAATTATATGATATTCTAAAAATTGTTAGATTCTATAGTCATTAATTAAGTCACCGTTTCTAAAGAACATGAAATGGGATTTAAGTATACAGGCAGAAGTCTGTCTTACTGATAAAATACGAATCAAGCAAGCATTAAAATAATTTAGTACCATCTTTCATGGGAAAAAATGGTTCTAAACTCTCTACAAATAGCTTCTAGGATGGAAAGGTCAAAAGACTTCTCTTTTATAGCATCATTAAATGGGAGGTAGCAGAGCAAGTAAGGAGGAGAAGAGTAAGCTCTGCTCAGATCCAGGTGGCAGTTGGGGGTGAAGGGAAGAAAGTTTAAAGTTGCCTGTTAGAGACCTACATGACAGAAGTCGTGAATTACACATGCAATCCACATCAAGGAACACGAAACGCATTTGGTGCCCTGATAACAATTATACGAAGTAGACATTTACCAAAGCATAAGGCAGCATGATGTCTCAAGAAAAAGGTCATCTAAATATCCCTAAATGATTGCTCCCTGAGATATTTCAGAAAGAGTGAACTCCTCGAGGATGAGAGACATCCGTTTTAGGTACATGTGCCTTGCAGTGTCTGTCAGACTTCGTGACTCATTCATTGCCATTTAACAGGAAAGCCATTGCCAGGGCACCCGCTCCTAACTTAGTGTTCTGTGTGCTCGGCCATGACACTGCTAAACACAACAGAAGTAAGCAGCGGGGACGGCCTGGAGTTGTCATGAATGCGCTCAGGCCAGCTTAACAGCCATCGGAGAGTTCCTTTCTCTGAATTATAAATTGATACTCCTGGAATTCTGACAATGCATCCTGATTACATTTCTGCTCTTAGGATTAGAAACATTTTCCTCTTTTCCCGGATTTATCACAGCCTGGTTACCATTGGTTCCCCCGGTTCTCTGAATCTTTTATGACTCAGCAAGTAAAGGCCATTTCAGATCATCGTACCGTCACCACCTGCTCAATTAGCAAACAGTCAGGAATTTTAAAAAATAACAGTGGAGAGGGAGAGGGGGAGTTTTTATCTAATGCATATAGACGAAGTTCTGGAGATCTGTTTCATAGCAATGAGAATATATTTAACACTACCAAACCGTGTTTTAAAAAACAATAGTGGAGTAAAAAGTGTTTTAAAAAAACAATAGTGGAGTAAAAATTCTCATTCTTATCATGTATGCCACAAGAAACCCCTAGAGATCTTTAAAGGGTACCTCAGAACTTCAAGATTACCCCCAAAAATCTACCTCTTTCTTTCCACTCTCATTTTTGTTTAGAGATCCTGGTTTGATTCTTGGGTCTTTAACTGCTTATTTGTCAAACAGGAATTGAGCAGCATATTCAACTGATAGGCATATAATCTACGGCTCTAACAAGTTATATGATTCATAAACCAACACCTTGAAGTGGTACAGAAAAAGCATGCTCAATGACTTCAAATCTGAGGCCAAAACCTGTCCATTCTTCAGCATTCCTCTTCAGCGAGAATAACAAAAATGATTTGACACAGCACTTAGATGAGCATTTCCATTTTGTTTAAGAATGTAGGTGTTTTTATTACAATGCAATATATGCATTCCAGGAAACCTTGCATTCGACAAAATTTTACCCTAAAAATAACAGCTTTTGAGAAAAACTGCATTAGTGACAGACCACTCAAAACTATCTAACTTTAAAAATAGAATATTAACAAAAATAAACCCTGATACTAGCATAGTTTTAAAAAGTATGTTAAATTCCTACAGTTAACACAGGTACAGTGAATATGAGTATTTATTGCAGTGAATAACAGCTTGATAGAAAGGGATGACCGGAGGGTTGAGATCACTGAGCTTCATAGCAACGAGGACAACATTCAGAAGCATCGGGAAAAGGCAGGCAAAGGCCACTTCCAAGGCAGAACAATGGCCAACCTAAGCCAAGAGCAAGAATGGGGGCTGAATGCAATCATGACCCGTGTTCCTCTGTGCCTTCTTGTCCACTGCAGAAGGACACTTTACGTTCAGCTGCTATAACTTGGCCGTGCACTGGGAAAAATCGTGTATTTGACATTACCCAGTAATACTGCTATAGACAGAACGTTTGTGTCCCCCCAAAATTCATTTGTTGAAACCTAATCCCAACTATGATGGTATTAGGAGATAGGCCTTGGGTAGGTAATTAGGTCATAAGGATGGGATCCTTACCCACAGGACTAGTGACCTTATAAAAGAGACCCCAGAGAGCTCCTTTACCCCATCACCATGAGAGGACACAGCAAGAAGATGACCTTATGAACCAGGAAGCAGCTTCTCACCAGACACCAAATCTGCCATCACCTTGATCTTGGACTTCCCAGCCTCTAGAATTGTAAGAAATGAATTTCTATTGTCACTAAACCATCCAGTCTGTGGTATTCTGATATAGCAGCCCAAGTGGCCTAAGACCAATACCAATTATAATGAATACTCTGAATTACAGAAATGCACATTCTACCAGAACATACTGTATCTGCATTTGAAAATTTTCTGAAAAATGTAAATACTGTATAGATTTGTCTCGGGAACTACTTGAAAGAGCAGTCCCTAAATGCAGAGGACTTTCATAAAGCATGGCCCTCCGTATCCACGAGCTTCGCATCCACGGAGTCAACCAACCAAAAATTAAAAACAGGATTTTGGATCCACGGTTGGTAATCCTCAGAGGCATACTGTATGCATTGTTCTACACCATTTTACATAAAGGGCTTGAGCATCTGCAGATTTGGGTAACCATGGGGGGGGTTCCTGGAAAGAGTCCCCCATGGATATAGAGGGACAACTGTACATCAGAATTCTCTAATGGGCTTTTAAAAGGCGCATTCCCTTAAGCCAGCCCAGGATCCTCGAAATCAGAATATCTGGCAGTAGGTTCCAAAAATCTTCATTTTGTCAAGATATCCAGATGACTCTGATGCTCTCTGTTTAAGAAGCAGTGATATAAAGTTTCCTTGCCAGATAATATAAATGGACATAGTAGATAATAGTTGTCTAATGATACATTTTTCAAAACATGTACTACTTAGAATCCGATACATCCTCATGATGCACTGGAGGGAGGAAGGCATTGCAGGAATAGACATGCAAGGGCTACCCGATACTTCCTGAGGTTTCACCTAAACCATCGATCTGAAATATGCATCTATTCCCTGACAGAGCAGTCATGTCTTAGATTCAAGTCTTTAATCCATTTTGAGTTGCTTTTTGTGTATGGTGCAGATAGGGGTTCGGTTTCATTCTTTTGCATGTGGCTTTCCAGTTTTCCCACCACCATTTGTTGAAGAGACTATTCTTTAACCATCGTATATTTTTGGCTCCTTTGTCGTAAGTTAATTGACCATATGTACATGAGTTTATTTCTGGGCTCTCTATGCTGTTCCGTTGATCTATGCATCTGTTTTTATGCTAATACCATACTGTTTTGATTACTATCGTTTATAATATAGTTCGAAATCAGAAGTGTGATATCTCAGCTTTGTTCTTTCTCAAGACTACTTTGACTACTCGGGGTCATTTGTGGTTCCATACAAATTTTAAGATTGTTTATTTCTGTGCAAAATGCCATTGGAATTTTTATAGAGATTGCATTGAATCTGTAGATTGCTTTAAGTAATATGTACATTTTAACAATATTAATTCTTCCAATCCATGAGCACAGAATATCTTTCCATTATTTAAGTTTTCAGTTTCTTTCATCAATGTCTTATATTTTTCAGTATACAAGTCTCCCGTTTCTGGTTAAATTTATTTCTAAGTATTCTTTTTGATGCAATTGTAAATGAAATTGTTTTCTTAATTTCTCTTTTTGATAGTTCATTATTAGTGTATAGAAACATAACTGATTTTTGCATATTGATTTTGTATCCTTCAACTTTGCTTAATTTGTTTAGATGTGAGCAACAGCAACAGTTTTGGATTGTGTCTTTAGGGTTTTCTAGATATAATATGTCATCTGCAAACAGAGACAGTTTTATTTCTTCCTTTCTGATTTGAATGCCTTTTATTTCTTTTTTCTTACCTGAATATAACTTTCTAATATTACCCAGGGGGTTGAGTCATATAAATTAAACTATCACTTCAGAAATAATTGTTCTGGTAGCTTAAAAATCTTAATCAGCTGAACATTTGGAAATCTTTAATCTTTTTAAAAAATAGTAGTTATCATCCATCTGAAAGAACCACACTTGGCTGTCAATGTATCTAACCTTTCTAATAGTTCCTCTTCTCACTGCTACAGGCATTTTCTTGTCTGAAGCAGATGATCTGACTCCAAGATAAAGGGGTGAAGGTGAGGTTGTAAGGACAAGCAGTCAAGCTTACCTCCAGTCTCATTCAGGATGTGCAAAATTACATGATTGAATGGTTTTTTGTTCCAGTTGAACTAGAAATGAGATTAACAAAGTAACCATTTCTATTGCTATCTGAAAAAAAAAAAATCTTACCTAAAGGAAGCTCAATGCTTATTGAGCCTAGAATGAGTCATGGTTTAGCTGGAAAGAGCACCCAGGAAGGCTAGCTAGCACTTACATTTACAAATATACATCTAAAACATCTATTTATTAAAGCCAAGGTACTCAGCCTTAAAAACTTCCAAATGCTCTTATGCCTGTAAATCCCCATCTTTCCTCATTCGTGAAATTTAGAAGAAATATCCATAAAAGATGAATTTCCTGCTACCCATTTGGAAGGAGGGCAATAAAAATCTGAATTTAATGACAACCCAGCGCAGTCAGGAACAGCTGATGGGAGCATACATTTATTTAGAGGAATGAAGAGGGAGCATAGCCATGCACAATCCCAAAGTCGGTAAGCTCAAAGGAGTATTTAACACGAGATTCTTAGAACTGGCAGTTGATATCGATAAAGCCAGATATCCCACTGTTGCTGATGGTGGGCCAAGCCTCCAGAACACTGCATTCGCCTCAGCACTGTAAGGCTGGTGGGCCACGCTGATGTGTAGCTATCATCATTAGTCCTTTCTGGACCTTAGAGACAATCCAGAGTGCAGGAAAGATGGCGTGGGATGTCAGCAACAGCGAGGTGAAAACAGAACCAGGGACACACCACTTTGAAAAGCCTCGCTTGACCCTCTGGGATTATGTGTGGTTTATTCAAAAGCAGGGACGCCTGGATTCAGAGTTCCACCCACAGGAGAAGCACTAGGTGGGTCAATCAACAAGAGAAACAGTGTAGAAGAGACATCTCACAGGTGCTTGGCTGCCTACTGTGGGAAAAGAAAACCAGATTACCAGCAATATACCATCTCTTCAAGCCTATGTCCTTCAAATTTAGAAGAGTCTCAGGTATATAAGAAAAAGTACGCCCCAAAGAAATCTGCATTCAGATATTTTAAGGATAGTGCAATAGTTGTGTTTTTGAAACCTATTTTCTGAGGACCCAAATTCATCAATAAATTATTGGTATACACACAGTTTGGAATGGATCTCTATGTACCGACTTGAAAAATGTCCTCGATATATTGTCAAATGAAAAAAATCAGAAGAAATACCTACAGTTCTGCTTATTAAGTAGTTAGGTCCAAATAACTTAATAGCGATATACTCACAGTGTTTCCTTTAAAAATTTGAAATGTCTGCGTGGTATTAACTCATTCTTAATTCGCATTTCCCTGATTACCGGTGGGGCTGATCCCATCTTTTCATGATGTTACCAGTTACCTGATGAGCAGGCAGGTTTCCAACCAGAATGTATAAGAAGCGTTGAGAGGAACAAGGAGGGGATAAAAAAACTTTGCAGATGGCAAGGTTGGGGAGCAGTCTCTGCCGCAAGTCAACATTCTCCTGTAGAATCCAAATGGCTTGAATTATGGGTCTTTTTCCTCCTAGCTAGTTTTGTATTCACCCCAATTTGTGTCTGCATGTATGTGCATGTATATATATATACAGCCCTCAAGGTGCACAGACCACATTTTCTTCATTCATGCATGCACGGACACCTAGGTTGTTTCTGTATCTTAGCTATTGCGAATGATGCTGCAGTGAATGTGGGGGTAACTGATGTCTCTTTGAGTTCCTGTTTTCATTTCCTTTAGATGTACACTCAAAGGTGAGACTGCTGGATCATTTGGTAGTTTTATTTTATTTTATTTTTCATTTTTTTGAAGAACCTCCATACTGTTTTTCATAGTGGCTATACCAATCTTATCATTATATAATGACCTTCTTTGCTCTTGTTACCGTTTTTAACTTAAAGTCTGTTTTGTCTGGTGTAAGTATAGCTTCCCCTGCCCTCTTTTGGCTTCCACTTATATGGGGTATCTTTTCCCATTCCTTCCCTTTGAGTTCTGTGTGTCCTTAAACTAAAGTGAGTCTCCTGTAGGCAGCATATAGTTGGTTGTTTTTTATCCGCCAGTTACTCTGCCTTGTGCTTGGAGAATTCAACTAATTTACAGTTGGAATAATTACTGGTAGGGAAGGACTAAATAATGCCATCTTATTGTTTTCTGATTGTTTTGTGCTTTCTTTGTGAACACTGGTATGCTTTAATTACCTTCTCACTATCTTTTCTGAACCTATTGTACGTTTTTTTTGTTGTTGATGTCACAGTTCACATCTTTTTATACTGTGTATCCATTAACAAATTGTTGTAATGATAGCCTTTTTTAAACAATTTTGTCCTTTATACTTTATACTACAGTTAAATAATGAACACATCACCACCATTCCAGTATCAGAGTATTCTGAATCTGACCACATGCTTACCTTTACCATTGTGTTGTATATTTTCATGTTTTCATGTTACTAATTAGCATGCTGTTTCAGCTTGGAGGACTCCCTTCAGCATGAATTGTAAGGCAAGTTTAGTGATGAATTCCCTTTGCTTTTGTTTATTAGGGAAAGTATCTGTCCTTCATATCTGAAGGATCACTTTACTCGGTAAAGTATTCTTCATTGACAGTTTTTCTTTTAAAACATGGAATATATCACCTCATTCTCCTCTGATTGCAAATCCTCTGTCACAAATCCACTAGTAGCCTAATGGGGCTTCCCTTTTAGGAGAGATTTTTTTTTTTTTCTCTTGCTGCTTTTAAAATTCTTTGTCTTTGGTTTTAAACACTTTTTAAACATGTCTTGGAGAAAATCGTTTTGGATTGGAATTATGGAATAAGTATTAGCTCCAGGAACTTGGATGCCCAAATCTCGTCTCAGGTCTAAGCGCTCAGTGATGGTTCTTTAAATAAGCTTTCTGCCGCTTTCTTCCTCTCTTTTCCTGCTTCTCCAGTAATGTGTTTCTTTTCATGGTGTCCTGTGAGTCCCATAGTCTTTCTTCCTTCTTTTTTATTCTTTTTTCTTTTTGCTCTTCTAATTAGATAATTTCATTTGATCTATCTTCTAACTCACTGATCTTTCTGTTTGGTCAAGTCTGCTATTGAAATTATTGAAGTCTTTAGTTCAGTCATTGTATTTTTCAGCTCCAAAATTTCTCTTTGGTTTTTTTTTTAATGGTTTGGTTGGGGTTTTTTTTGGCTTTTATGTTTCCTTTATTTTTTTGAACTTCTCATTTCATTCCTATATCGTTTTCCTGATATCATTATATTGTTTATTTGTAGGGTTTTTCGTAGTTCTCCGAGCATCTTTAGAATAGAATAATTATTCTGAATTCTTTGTTGGGCACTTCCTGGATCTGCACTTCCTTAGGACCAGTTACTGGAGGTTCACTATATTCCTTTGGCGGAGTCGTGCTTCTCTGATTCTTTCTGATCCCTGTAGTCTTGCGTAGGTGTCTGTGCATTTGAAGAAAGTCACTTCTTCCAGACTTTATGGACTGAATTTAGTAAGGGAAGACTTTCACTTGCAGGTAGGGGCATGCTAGGGCATACTGTGACCCTGCATCTAGTGGCACAGGGGCATATGATCGCTCTTCAGCTCAGGCCACTGGGGTTCACAGCAACAACCACATGGTCCTTGGTGAGCACTGTGGGTCGACAGTGGCTGCAAGGGCCCTTGGAGTTCTCAGCAGCACCTCCAGGTTCAATGGCTAGAGATCAGGACAGGGAGCAGTGGTGGCCAAAGATGGTAGGATGCATGCACTCAGCTGTGGTGGCCAGCTGCAGGTGCCTGTGTAGTGGCAGGGGCCAGATGCAAATACACTCGTAGTGGTAGAGGCCAGAGCAGGCGAGAAGGACTGGAGCCAACTAAAGTTTCACTGGCAGCTGTGAGGACCCGGCTGTCAGCATCTTCTCCCATGACTGCACAATCTGCCCCTGGGCGTTGCGCTGTATTGGGGGCTGGTGACAGGAATTCGTCTGGGGTATGCAGCTGGAAAGCCTGCATACAGAAGAGTATGATAGCGCAGACCAGCGACAGAAGACAGGGCCTGACCCAAGCCAGAAGCATCTGAAGGGGCCCTGGCTGTCAGCATGCTCTCCTGTGGCTGCCCAATCTCCCCCAAGGTGTTCATACTGTAGTAGAAGCTGGTGACAGGTGTCCGTTCAGTGGCATGCAGCTGGAGGTGCAGCCATAAGTGCACGCACAGCAGCAAAGCTCAGCCACAGAGGTCTAAGCTAGCATCTTGCACTCACACAGCCGTTAAGTCCTGATCTGGCTGCTGGTACAGTTTCCAAGCTCTGATGGGGGGTGAGGGGGCGGGGAGGACAGGGAGTGGGACAGGAAGTGAAGGAGTGGGGTGAAACTCAGGCGGTTGGTACTGGCAGATATGAACCACCAGGGCAAAAACTGGTGACATCTGCAGAAGGTCTATAGCAGCTGTGCTGGCAGCTGGTTCCTTCTCCACTGGTGAAATCTGCTGGGCTTATCTGTATAACAGGTCATTATTGCACCACGATGGCTCCCACTGCATGGCTGCTCTTGGTAGCCCGGCTTTTCTTCCTTGTTCATAGCCATCTCTCTACATCTCAGCTAACTGTAGCAGGCCCTTCGTGCAGGGCCCAAAAGACTGGAGAAGCTGGTCGCTCACCCTGCAAAGCTGGTGGCTCACTCTGCCCTTCCATTCCTGGTGAGAACTCCTGGTTTGAGGGATGGGGTGATACTGGCAAAATGAAGCTGTCTTCCTTGTCTTCTTATACCATTTTCTCATGTTTTCTGTTCCACTGTGTTGGTAAACTTTAAGTGGACTCCCAGAGCTGTTTTTGCCCTGGGCTGGCCCTGTGACTGGATATCTAATTATTGATCTTTGTTAGAGGACTAAGGCTAAGGACTTACATCACCATTTTGGTGATGTCACCTATTCCTGCTATTCTATAACCTACTTTTTCACTCGATATTATTTTTGTGAAGACATTTCAAAGCCAATAACTATACATTTATATTGATGTGTATATATATTTATATTGCTATTATACCCCAAATGCTGCTAACCTTTGAATTCTCACAGTTTACTTGAATTGGTTCTCTTGGCCTCTCTGTAGACAGTGGTTGATGTATGACAGTTTTGCTTCTTCGCTTCTGATTCTCAGCCTTTTATTTTATTTTATTTTAGCAATGACCCACAGCATGAATCTCTGAACTTGGTATTATAGTACATTTACTTGCTGTCTCACTTTTTAAAAAATGCTTCTTACACTACCACTATACGTAAATGTTTGCAGATTTTGGGTAGATACCTGGAATAGGTAAAAGAAATACACTTTTTCATTACTAATTTCTATAGATATTTTATAATTAATTTAGAATTTTGATAAGTTATTTTTATGAGTATATTGATATGATCGTATGGTTTCTTTCTTTTAATATATTTCTAATAATATAAAATACATTAATAGGCTTTTCTGAAGTTAAACTGCAACTGCATTCAGTTGTGATTTTAGTACTTTACATTTAGTTTACTAATAGACATTTTTAGGATTAGCACCTATGTTCTCTAGTAAGATTGGCTTATAATTATTTTCTTCATGCTATTCTTATCTGGTTTTTCTTATTGAAAATTATATTAGCCTTGTGAAATAATTTTAGAAGCATTTCTTCTCTGAACTCTGGATGAATTAAAATAAGATTGGGATAATATTATGTATTGCATATGCGTTAGAACTCCCCTGAGTCTGCTGGATTTGTCATCTTTTATGGTTTGGGGCATGCAGGGGTAGGGAAGGATATGCGTTTTTACTAGTATAATTTTTTTTAATAATAATAAGTCTTTTCATATTTTCATTGTGGCTTTAGCTAATTTTCTAAGTTATATTTTGGCAAATTATGTTTCCCTATGAAATTTTTCATTTACGTTTTCAAATATATTGGCTTAAGATCATTTCTGGTATCCATTTTTTAATTTGATGAATCTAAGTTTACATCATTCTCATCGTTAATAATGGTCATTTGAATCTTTATTTCTTCGTTCTTAAGCAGATTTGCTAACAACTTTTCTATCTGCAATGTGTTTCAAAGACCAACTGTTGTGTTTTGTTGATCCTCATTATTACCTTTGTTTTCATCAGTTTATCCTCTTCTCTATATTATGTTCTACATTCTACTTTTTTTGTAGTTAATACTGTTGTTCTTAGTTTCTAACTTCTTGATTTAGACATGACTCATCAATTTCTCCTCTTTACTCTTTTTGCAACATGAGCACTTAAGGTCATAAATTTCTTAGAAATGTATTTAGTTTTGATTTGGTTCTAATTTTACCTCGGCATCTTTTTTAACCCACAAGTTGTTTAGAGTCTGTTTTTAAATTTCTAACGGTAAATAAATATTTTGTCACTGCTTTCTAAATTTAATTACACTGTAATCAAAGAACATTTGTTTGACATCCATTCTCTGATGTTTGTTAAGACTTGTTTTGTTAGCCTGGTATTGAGTCAATTTTCAAAACAAAAAAATCTATGTGTTCTTGGGAAGGAAATCTGATCTTTCAGTTACTGAGATATAACTGAGGATTTATAATTTACAATCCTTATGATATTGTCAATTTTTCCCATATATATTATGGCGCTCATATATTGGATGCATTCAGATGGATAGTATTTATATCTTCCTTATAAATCAAACATTTTATCAGTATGTTAAAAAGGCAGCCAGACAGTGTGTAATTTTTCACTTAATCTGTTTTCCGTCCAACATCGTATTCCCAGCTTCTATGTCCTATATCACCACTTCGAAGCCGTTTCTTTTTTCAGAGAACGTAATCTCCCAGGCATACAGCAGGTACCATTACCTGAGAGTGATGTTGATACCGAGAATTTAGAGTCTTTATTCGGATTTTCCTAAGATCTCTTTGTTTTCTTGTTACTATGTTTTCACTCCCACCTTCCATGCTCCACAGTAATACCGATCTCGGAGCCAGTCCTGGGCTTCTGTGGAGACCATGAACTGGCATTTCATTGATATCCCATCCCACACCTCCTCCCTAGCTGGCGAGATCTGAAATGTTTCTGATCAGCTAAGTCATTTACCATTTCTCAGTTTGCTTTTCATCTTTGTATTTTATTGTTCAGGTCTATAGCTAGTTTCATCAAAGATAGTGTTTTCTCTCAAGTTCCCCTTATTTTGGAGGCGATTGCACAGGAGGAGTGGGATGGCGATATCTTTATCCCCATCTTGAAACAAGAAGTTCTGTCAATATAGAAGAGCATTATTAGTTAAGTCAGGATCTATTACGTGGAAGTCGATTAAAAAAACCTTCTGTACTTTTATTCTCTAAATAAAGCATGAACATGCTTTTGTATAGAACCATCAAATAAAAACCGAATCTGGAGCTAGGTAAGCAGAGACTTTATTCAAAAGGATTATTGTAAATGCGGGAAAAGAGACTATTGCAATAGGGAGTCTATGCCAACCTGAAGATCTGTAAGTCTCAAAAGTCAGACAGAAAAAGGGCTTTCTTTTATGGAGAAGAATGAACAAGGCTAGAAAGAATCAGGTATGGGGAAGTGGGATAGACAGGTGCAGGTGGCTTGAACAGATAACAGATCAGAGAATGGTTCACCGTGGCATCAGCTGATGCTCAGGAGGGACTATTATGAAGCGGTTGTATACTCTCTCAGGCAGAGAGTGGGGAAAAGTTCAGGGGCAGAAATAGGGAAGCTTAACTAACACCTGGTTAAGTCAAGGTATCAGGCATTTTATCCAGATTGATTGGTGGGGACAAACAGTTCAGCTAACTATTTATAAGGCAAAGAAAGGGAATCAGAGGCTCTGAATGATGCCTCTAACTCTTCTTCCCTTCACCTTTTCCAGGCTAACTAGAACTCATCATTCCGTATTCTGCACAGGCAACACCTCTCCTGGGAAAGTGTCTCAAACCACTTCCCAAAATGTAGTTGAACAGTCCTCACGTGTCTTCTCTCTGTAGGGTAAGTGTGTAATGTCTGCCTAGTCCTTGAGAGCAGAGCCTTGTCTTACTCATCATTGTATACTCAGCATAGAGCTCAATGGCTGAGACTCTGTAGATACTCAGTAAATAGCGAATGGATGAGAGTGGTAACTGTAGCTGTGTCTTTTGAAAGTCAGCCTTTCTCACAGACAACTGAGAATCAGAACAATCTCCACATTCTCTAGATTGTTCAAAAGATGATGATCCAGTTGCTTGATTATCTGGTCTTCCACTTTGAGGCTCCCTCACCAGTCTTTACCATCAAGTGACAATTAATGTGGAAGAAAACAATATGCTAATTTCTCTTTAATCTTCTCAGCTGCTTTGGGAAAATGCTTTCAGTAAAAGGGTTGAAAATAACTTTTTAAAAAATTGAATAGTTACCTTGCTTTATGTATTATTTTCTATACTCACCTACAAGTCAGTGTAAAGGATCAGTGAGAGGCGATTCTAGTGCTAAATTGTCAAGAGAGTCTTTTTTCTGACTTTCAGGGTAAAAAAAATTGGGATGAATTTGAGAAAGATTTTTCTAGGGAAATGTAAACTTCTATACTCAGAAAAGCACATGGAGTTTGGCAGAATTATAGCTTAAAGGGTGCTTGGAAATCATGTAGTTTAACCACTTTATTTGTAATTAAGAAAATTCGGGCTCTGAAATGTGACATATCTAGGTTTAGACAGAACCAGGAAGTAGCCATTTCTTTTATTTCCTAAGCTGGGAATTTTCTTTTCACTAAACTAAAAATGTTTTGTTTGATTTCTTTGGATAATACATAGAATTCTTGAGCCAGAATCTGAAAAAGGAAATGCATAACAGAATTTGAAGTGTTTTTCATTAAGTATTAAACCCCAGAAAAGAGCCAGAGTTTTAAAATGTAGCACTATCATGGTGTTGTTAAAACACCAAATGGAATACTTCTGAATGTAGCAATCAAATATCATGGAGAAATCATCCATGTTAAAACCATAAATCATCAAAAGAGGACGGGGAGAAATCTCTCTTCAGGAGATGCAGCCTAGGGGCTCTTCCCTTCAAATATACCTACTAATGAATATCCAGGTGATGCGCCAGGTGATCTCTGATTATTTCTATCCAGTCTGCAAAGCTAACGGCTAAAAATGGTAACTTGATTCTCAGATGGATGTATTTTAAGCTAGCAAAACATAGTGAAATATTATTACTTCTCTAATAAATTTGCTTGGTGGCTGCTAAGATTTTAGTAGAGGAGGCAGGTCCCTTTTCTTAATATTTATAAGTCTTCGAATGTTCACCTAGAGAGTAGGAATTAACATAGTATTGACTCTTCTATATGAAAAAGGTAGTGGTATGTAGGTGCCACGAAAAGATGCAGGATGTCAAAGGTAGATGCTATGGACTGCCTCATTTTTCCTGGGTGGACCAGCATAGTTCTACATCCTTCATTCCATAACCACAAAGTTCCTAGTCCCTAAATCACCTTGAGCCACCCTGGCCTGACAATGCTGAGAGTTCCCAGGCTTCGTTGAGCATAACATTATCACATGACCTAAGCAGAACAGCAATTACCCTGAAAAAGGGAAACCCAACTCCTGGCCACCCAGACCTCACTAGCACTACAGCTAGACATTGCTGTTCTCCTGTTGAATATAAACCGTTTCACAGAACGCCAACTTCAGACAAGACCACTCTCTGTCATGAAATAAGATAAAACAAGACCAGTGTGATCATTACTAAACACAGACCCAAAAAGGACATTGTCCAAACCAGAAGAATGACCAAACATCCCTTTTTGGGGGGAACGGTGGAAGTGATTGGCTTTTTTTTTTTTTAATATCAATTTCAGCTTTAGCTCCATGTTATTTCTTCCACCTTCTAAATAAAATTAAGATATCCAGTGATAGAATCACCCCTCTTTCAGGTAGTATTCAGTCAAGGGTAAAACTCCACTTTCTTAAAACCTTCACAAAACTACCTAACACGAGCCCAAGACCCCTAACACATTCTTGCCAAAATCACCCCTAGTTGCAATAAGTCAACAAACCAAACTTTTCTTGACTACCCCTATGTTCCAAGTCTTTGACTAATGGGCTTCAAGAAGCCTTCCAAACTGGTGAATGTGCCAATTAATAGTTCAGGGAAATGTTAAGAATCTTTTCCTTTTCCAATATGTGTGCTTTGTTTTGGTAAACAAGACTTACTATGCAATGATGACAGTCAGCCTTTAGCCTTGAAGAGGATTAGAGGGAAAGCTTGGGCGCCAAAACCAAGCTTTCCCAGGCTTTCCCATCTTCACCTTGTGTTATAGGAATAATGCCATGCGAAGAAGAGGACTCAGCCTAGTAGTGTCAACTGCTATTAAAATGTGTAAGCACTGCTTTCGCTTGGACAGATCTAATTTTATTTCAGTATGGGGCCTCCACTAATTTTTGTGATTATTTTAATCTCTAATCAGCTGTTAGTGAATATATTTTTATCTTTCTTTAACGGTGAAACAAGAAACTTAATTATTCAAATGTCTGGGGCCCTTCGCTGGATTTATCGGGACTGCGCTTTAGGGACATGGTGACTTACAAGATGCTCCTGGGCTTGGAAAGAAAAGACAAGCTAGGCAAGACGCGCCCAGGATTTTAACAACCTACCAAGTGCACATTCTCTGGCCAGGTTTCCCTTCCTGCAGCCCGCTGGTATTTGAAATGTTGACAAGTCATAAGAAGTAGAGCAAGGACAAATGATACAGTGGCAAATAAGCATTTTCCTAACTGTGTAGCTGAAGCGACCACTACAGTTATCAGAAAAGGAAGCAGATCTGTGACCTGAGAAGCAGCATATTCTACAATTACACTTCAAAGTAATAAGAATTAAAAATGACGGACCTATGAGTTGAGAAGTGAGATGAGTGGTCAAAATTTAAGTGAACCACCTTATCGATTTCTTGTAAGAGAAACTAGGATTAGGAACCTAGAAATGCTGTGAGGCAGTCTGGGAGAGGAAGGAAAGGGACACAGACACTGAGGAGAAAGCCAGGCAAAGACGAAGGCAGAGATGGGAGTGATACGGCCACAAGCCGAGGAACACCTGAAGCCACCAGACGCTGGAAGACACAGGGAAGGGTCCTCCTCTAGAGGCTTCAGAGGGAGCACGGCCCTGTGGACACTCCATTTTAGACTTCTGACCTCTAGAACTGTGAGAGAATAAATCTCTTTTGCTTTAAGCCATCTAGTTTGTTGCAATTTGTCATGGCAACTCTAGGAAACCAATATAACAACCACACAAATGAGATATAACTAAAGTTTCTATGGAAGCAGATAACATAGGTAATCGACCTCAACTTGGTAGTCAGAGAAGCCTCTTGAGAGTTTATAGATGAAGATTCTAAAAGAAGATTCTAGAAGATTCAATGAGTCCAGATCAAAAAGACAATTTTAAGAGTAAATGAGAGGGTACTTTGCAGTGCATTAAAATTTTGTATTTGCTAATATGTGAATTGTGATTATGTAAATTAAATCAAGCAGTAGTTGACAACAAACTTAATATCAAGTTTTCTTACCCAGAAACCTGTCATGTGGTACGAAGACTTTTTCAACTCAACAAAAAAAAAATGAGTAAATATAGAACAGGACTGTCCTCTCCCTTGCTTCTGTTACTTTGGGCAGTGGGGAGGCAGGCCATCTGTTACCAAGTTAATGGAACACTTCAGATGTCTTCCCATATCCACATATGGGACTCACCCCAAAGCTGCTGGAGGACATGACCACCCCTCCAGTGATGCCCGAACAAGGTGTATAATCAGCCATTGGCCTAAAAGGCAGGTGGGTGCTTCATGGAGGCTGGACCAGGCCAGTGAGAGAATACAGCACGAGAGCCAGGAGAGCCATGAAATTAGTGCCAGATTGAACTACGATTTTTTTTAAATTGCAAGAAATTAGGTTTGAATTTTGAATCATTTATTATTTAATGAATGCCTCCTAGTCACCAGGTACTGTTTTAAGCACTTTGCATATACTAATTAATATAGGCCTAACAAATCTATGAAAAATATACTATTCATAACCCCATTTTGCAAATGAGGAAACTGAAGAGATCTAAAGTGAATTGCCCAAAGTCACAGAGCTAATAGTGGTAGAGAGCAAACTCAGCCTGTCTGGTTCTAGAATTCATGTTCTTAACCATTGCATTTTCTAT
Organism: Pteropus medius; assembly: GCF_902729225.1. Lineage (NCBI taxonomy): Eukaryota > Metazoa > Chordata > Mammalia > Chiroptera > Pteropodidae > Pteropus > Pteropus medius. The sequence continues at coordinate 2,710,166 of NW_024350926.1, read as the reverse complement.
AATCTCTGTAATAATAATAATAATAACAACTTCTACCATTATAAAAAGTTAACAAGAAAGTCTAATTATCACCTTCATTTTACGGATGAAGAAAGCGAGGCCTAGAGAGGTTAAGGAACTTGCCCCACATCACACAGATGCTGACTGAGGGGCCTGGATCGAATCCTAGAGAGCCTGACTTCAGAGTTCAGGGAATTAACTGCCATGGTAGAGCAACTTCAAATCCAGCTATATCCTTTTGTACTAGGAAACTGTCCAGCTTTGGTCATATTCTTGGCATATTTATTGCTTCCCCATCTTCCTTAAAGCCATCAATTGGTTTTACTCTCTGAACAAGGGGACAATCTCATCATATTCTTTATCTCAACTGGAAACATGTGAAGTAGAAATTTATCCTTACTGTTTCTAGTTCGTCTTTTCATATACTTTTCAAAAAATAAACAACAGATAGCTAACATTCGTTAGCTTTAATGTGTGCCAGACTCTCTGCTATTTCTATTATTCTGGTTTATCCTATAGAAAAGCCTGCAGGTAGGTTTTTTTTAATTATCTTCATAGGACAGATGAGGAAACTGGGGCTCAGAAATGTTAAAACCTCCCCCAAGTTCACGCAGTCGATGCTGCCAGGGCTAGCATTCCAGCTCAGGGTTGTTGGATTCCAAAATCCATACTCCTGGCCTTTAATCTGAACTGCCTCCACCTCTTAAATAGATGTGACTCTATGTGACAGGTAACCATAAAAAAGGAACGCGTGGGAGCAACCACCTGGTTCCAAGGCCAGAAGGTTCTACAAAGGAGCATCCTTTCCTTGAACATCAGGTGGCTGTTCGCAGCAGAGACCTGTGATGGCTGGCAAACAGTCTCAGGCATCCTGAAGGGTTGCTGATACTTTGTTGTCATCCTGATCCAGGGTCACCCAGCTTTGCAGTTCAGAGACTGTTTATGACTTCATCCAGATGTGATCGGGCCCTATGGAAATGATAGGTAACCCGCACACAGTGGGCTTGATTGGAACTTTGAAATACATACATATTAATTTATAAGGTAAATAACCCCTGATGGCAAGGGTGTGAGACCCACCAACCAGACCCCCTGAGACACTAAGTCAGGAAGTTGGAAGTTGCCTGTTCTTCTGGGGTATTCTCAGAAGATCCAGTTAGTGAATTATGAGCACTGGATTTAAGCATAACCTATGTCACCCCTTTGTAGCTGTGCATCCTTCAAGAGACTTGACCTTCATGAACCTGAGTTTTCTCATTTCTACATGTATCTACAATTAACTCCTATCTCAACGTGTTACTGAAAAGAAATGTAAGACAGGTGGCACTTTACAAATCTCACATGAAATAGTACTGTCCCCTATATCATATGCCTGTCACCCAGACTTGAATAACACTCTTTTCCCAAAGGATTACTGGAGAAAAGCTGATAATTCATTTTTAATTACTTTCCTAATATTATAACAAAATACAACTCCTGATTTTGCAATCTCTTTTTTGCTGGTTTCCTTTAGACCACTGCTCCTGACGATGTGCTAGGTTTTCAGGAGGCCCCTCCAGGTCATGCCGCAGGGCTTGTCACTTTCATGGAATTTTCATGTGGGGAAGCTACTCTTCTGTGGGGTGAGGATTCCTATGTTAGCTTGTACTCCAGAAAATAACACAGACTCATCTCCAGAGTGATTATTCATATTATATTAAATTCCTGTGGCTCTTTACCCTATAAAGATGGCACTATTTCCTCATCTCCACTGTCATTAAAGGATGACAGCAAACCTTAGTATCAAAGATTCATCTCTATAGAGAAAATTGACAGTTGCCAGATGGGAGGAGGATCAGGGAAAGGGTGAAAAGGGGAAGGGATTAAGATGTACAAATTGCTAGTTACAAAAACAGTCACAGGGATGTAAAGTACAGAACAATATTACTAAGTTTGGCTGTGAATCATAGAGAATATTGTCAATAATATTGTAATAACTATATATGGTGTCAGATGGGTATTAGACTTATCAGGGGGATCACTTCATAAGTTATATAAATGACTAATCACTATATTCTACACCTGAAACTAATAAAATATAAGTCAGCTATAATCAAAAAATTAAAATTTTGATGAAATAAGCATGACGACCAACACAATCAGAAAAAGAAAACTAAGAGGTTTAGAGACAAGTCACAAAGATGATTAAAGGAGTAGAAATATCTAACATATAAAAATAGGTGAAAGATATCAACATGCTTTATCTTACAAAGTCAAGAAACTAGCCATTCCTCACTAAAGAATAGAACAAAAAAAGGAAACTATGCCGCAGTGTAAGAGATTAAGAAAAATGCCTGCACTCTTGTTAAATGATGATATGAGTTACATTAGTATGTTGTCAACTCTCCTTTTTTAGAGACTTAAAAGATGTGGTTTAGTTGCATCTATAGGGGACAGTTTGATTCGATCCTAGATGCACCCTTGCCCAAGGGCTGACAGATGGATCAAATGATCTCTCAGCATCCCCTCCAGCCCCACACTTCTGTTTTTCTATGATTGTTGGACTAGCATGTCAGCTGAGTCAGACTTGCCCTTGCAAGTTAATGGAGGAGTAGGCTGCTTGAAAAAAAAAAAAAAAAAACAGGTAGACTCTTTGTCCTCAAAATAAATGCCTCTCTACCCTGTTCCAAATTAAATTATACCAGTAGAGATGTATTTTCCCTTGAGCCACAAAATAAGTTTAGTCTTCTAGAATTCTTAACAGAATGCAGACACTGACACCTAAGTGGATATAAAGTAATTCAATCTTATCAGATAAGGGTTTAGCAGAGATCAAGATTGTGCAACAAACCCAGACCGAAAATGCAGGCAGAGGGAGTCTTGAGCAGACAGACAGGACTGTAGAGACAGACTGCACCTTATTGAAGATGTAGCTCTAGGCTTGTACTATAGCTGGGGTGCGCCTCCCTCCCAGCTGAGTTCAGTCATTCTCTCCATGAACATGGAGCTCCTGCCAGGTGCAGACAAGGCACTGGGGCCACTACAGTAAGCCAAACAGACATGCTTCCTGCTTTTCTGCAAAACACGGAACACACAGTGAACGTGCAGTGAATTGCTATGCGGGGTCTACACCCACGCAGTAAGTAACGATTGAGTTACTAATATGCATAAGGCACCATTCTAGGCATTGGAATGGATGGTAACCAAGTGGACAAACCCTTTGCCGTCATGGAGCTTACATTCTGGAAAAGGGAAGTTACGAAATGAAAGCAGAGCAAGGTGACCTACCCTAGCTGGCACGTCCTCCCTGAGCAGGTTCTGTCTACATGTGAAAGCCAAAGGGCATGTGTTAGAGGAGGAGACTGTTCCATTTAGTGACCAAACATTGTCAAGCGACCACGACTCGCTCGTACAGTACGATGAAGGGTAATTTATATCTTTTTTCCTATTATTCAAATATTTATCCAATAAATACATTTAAACAATATCAAAATTATACTGATAACTATGTTTTCTCATTATTACTTGGTGGCTTATGCATTGGTCTGTAAACTTATCAGTTATGACTGAATTCGATATGAACATGATATAATTTGGAGACCAAGTTCAAAATGAAATAGGAGTTTTATACGAATGATGGAAGCATTGAGTCTAATTCTAAAATGTGTTTGGTGTTTCTGAATGCAAGCGATGTGTTTGACATTGTGACATGGATCTTTCCCCACCTACATCGAATGTGAATTATAGGTTGGTTCCTGCACTACAGGTGGATCTGTGGCAGCCCAGCAGTGTCTCCCATGTCTCAGAGGGAATAGTCACTGATGTCCATGTTCCTCAGAATGGCTCCCGAGCCCTGTTAGCCTTCTTACAGGAAGCCAACATCCTGTACAAGTAAGCGTTTTTCATTGCTTAATTCATTTGTGCTAAATTGAACCGAATGATAGCTGTATACAGGCTACTTATTGAGTGTCAAGACAATGTTTCAGATGCTGTTTACTGAATTGGGAAAACCAACATGAATATAACACAACTGTATTTACCTTGGATGAGCTTATTAGTGTGGTGGGGGAGGGGAGAGGAACCACATTGACATATTATGTCACCATCACCACAGAAGGTTTGCCGTATGCGAGGAAAGGAGAGCAGCCTAGAAAGTGGATAGGAAAGCAGAGACAGAAAAGGCTTTCTGCAGGAGCTCCGTCAATTAGGCAAAGGATGAGACTCGGGATCTTGCAAGCAGAGGAGACAACGCAAGCAAGGGAAGAAGCAGCCTGGTATGTGTGTGGGGAACTGATGTAGTTCAGTGTTGTTAATGTACAAAGTGCAAATCGAGGAAGAAAAAATGCTGGAGAGGCGGTGGCGGTGGGGGACAAAGTTTGCAGCAAGACCGATGTTAGAAGCTCAGGTTTTATCCCGTGGGTGGTGCTGCCCAGCTGGGGGCTGGAAGTGAGACAGCCACCTGTAACTGGGTGGAGGGGCAATCGGAGGCTATGGTCACAGTCCAGGTAAGAGACGGTGAGGCCCTCCGAGTCACAACCGGAGTAATGGGGTCAGGAGAGCATTCAATAAAATAGCTCAAAGGCAAGACCACCTGGACTCCACGCATGGTTGGACGTAGGTGGAAGAGGAAGAAGTCGAGAGGGACACCAAGTCTTCTAGTGTGGGTGACTGAGCAGATTCCAACAGATTTGGATATTTTGAGGGGTTTGTTTGTTTTTAAGAAATAGTTAGAACGGTAAGAATAGGGCAAGTGGAAGACAGTCACAGGAGTCAAAGAAGAAACGGAAGACTTTCGAGAGGCGATGTCAGGGGTCCCAAGTGCTGCAGGAAAAGGACTGACCGGTTTCCTCTGGAGTTGGCGACAGAAACTGTGCTGGTAACTCTAATGGTAGGATTAGACTGTGAGGAGCAGGAGACAGAGAAGTGGACAGGAGGTGAGAACATGAGCAGTGAAGCACACGACTGCCCTTAGGCGGTCGAATAAGGAGAGAAGCAGAGAATGAGAAGTGACAATAGGGAGATGAAGCATCCATGACTGCTTGAGATTTGAGCTTTGTCTGGGTGGGGGACAATTTTGGCTTGTCCGTAGGCTGAGGGCAAGGACCAGTAAGGAAGGAGGTGTCGATGATGCAGTGAAGATGCCCAAGTGGAGGAGGGGGTTTGTGCGGTTGGAAGGATACCTTATCCGCAGGGAGAAGGTAAGTGCAGGTCTGGTTGAAAGAGATCATAACTGATAGCTACATTTTCTGGATGAAGTAAGAAGCAAGATTCTCTCCTGAAAGTGAAGAAACGGGTATTGAAGAGTTTCAAAACAAGAAAACAACAACAACTAGGGTAGGAACCAATAAAAGTAGTTGTTACAGAGAAGAGAGACTGTAGCCCTGATACAGAGTTGAGATTTTATTGGCCGGCACCACAGAAAGGTCAAGGCGGCACAGAAGCTGAGGTTCCTAGTGAGGTACCAGCTCAAGAACTCATCTAAGGGGTCTGACCTGGATAGGAAAGGAGGAGAGTCTAGAAGGAATGATGGGACAAAATGGAAGGGTCGAGGAAGGGATAGAGTTCTTCATATTGAAAACAAGTGTAGTGTGACTGAGGGCAACACACCGGAAGAAACGAAGTTTTGACAAAGTGTAGGCTATTGGCTGTTAAGAGTTCTGGGTAGAACGTTTAGGTCTGGTGACAAGATTCAAGGGGTAGCCATGGAGGAGAGATGGCTGAAGTGGGGTGGAGATCGTTGTGGTCAAAAATGGGTTGGCTGAATCACCAGAGAATCATCACCTCACAGCAGTCTTAAATGTCCTCCGTGGCTGATGGCAAGATCAGAGGTGGAAGAAGAGAATGTTCCCAGGCAGGAATTTCAGGGAGTATTCAGGAGTGAGAGGAAAGTTATTGGGATTGGCATGATGCCGAAGGCAAGATACGCCTTCCCTGAAGTTAGAAGATGAAGGGGGAGAAGGAGGTGGGGGTCCAGGAAGAGGCTGACCTCCAGCCCTTCCGGCCCTATGGGAGGTGGATTAGAAGAGAAAGACATACAAAAAATCTGTGTGCTTAGGAGAGTCCAGTTCCTGCTGGGGCAAGGCTGTGAAAAGAGGGAGTTCTCTGAAGAGAGTGGAGGATGTAGGAAGCTTATTTACAATGAAAGAGGGGTCCCGGCGGGTACCAGGGAAAAGGAAGTGGTGGAGAGCTGGGGCGTCAGTGCGGGACCTGTGGGGGGAGGTGCAGTGTGGTGAATTTATGAGACTGGAGGGGGCGACTTATCTTTTGTTTAGAATCCTAGGATTTGAAGGTTGAGAGCCATGATGTAAATGACTAACATCGACTACCACAACGTTTTAGCAAGTTCCGGTACGGCCCAAACTGACAGGAGATCCCCGGTGATGTCTGGGATGGGCTCGTGCTCTGTGTGTCCACAGCGAAGATCCCAGTCAAGTGGAGCACTGGGCCAGAGGGTGCAAAGTGGCAGTGACATCCCTCCCTGGTCCACACAAATACTTTCCTGCCAGAAAGATGATTACAGCCTTAGTAAAGTGCCGATACGCTTTCTGCAATAAGGTATTTTATCTGTGCTTCTAGAACAGGGTAGTCACAGCTGTGCATAAAACTATTCGTACTGAACACATTACAGTCATTGCTGTAGCTCTGATTCTCTGAATGCCTTGCAGGAAAGAGCTTGGTAATTATATATCTATAGGTGCTAAGTAACAGCTCACATGCTTCATTAATTATTACTTGGTAGAAAAGAATATACCAGTTATTTTAACAAGTCTCTATTTCCTGCCATTAAATCTAGGTCATGTGAAACTGAGAGAGAATAAAATATCACACTGTATGTCACAGGGAAAAGAGCATAAAAAAATGAGTGTTTTAAACCAGTTGTCTCCTCATGAAGAACAATCATTTAAAATTATTCATTTTGTTGGTCCCAAGATAATAACACATAAGAGTCGATTAAATTCTATAGGGTCGGTAGGTAGAGATCATTTTAATTGACTTTTATTGTATCTTAGGGCTTCTCAAAAGATGATCATTTACTCTGTACAACTGTACATAATGTACAGCTATCGTCATCTTTAAAGCAGAGGTAGTGTGACCCCATGTTTCTGGTCCCTAGGCGATCAGTTCCTCTTAATGACATGACAGATAAGATGACTTATTCTGCCATTAAAATTTTCTATCATTTTGTAAATTAAGTACTTGTAAAAATTGGTAGTGGAATTTCAAATTCTGAGCCCTCCTCTCTTCCCCCGCCCGGAAACTTTTGTACTAAGTGATGATATCACTTTGGAAAGTTCTTAATAGCTCTGACCATTATTATATGAGTGCATACCATTGAGGCAGAAATGATAATCAGCTGTAAAGAACTAAGAAAATACAACACTTACAAAAACCATTTTGGGGCACCATTTCCTGACCTGCTCATCAATCTTCTAGCTTCTAGTCAACTACTCGACAAGGAAAATGGGCTGGACCTGCCACATCACAATTATTTTAATTTTCCAGGTTGGTCTCTTAGGGCCTGTATTAAGGTACAGTCTAAGCTACCGAACAGAGACCCTGCATTAGTTTGCTATGGCTGCCGTATTACAGAATCGCAGACTGGCTGGTTTACAAGACAAATCTATTGTTTCACGATTCTGGAGGCTAGAAGTCTGAATTCAAGGTGTTGGCAGGGTTTGTCCCTCTGAGGGCTGTCAGGGGAGAGTCTGGCCCAGGACTCTCTCCTACGTGGCCATCTTCGTGTTTTCATATTATTTCCCTCTAAATGTATCTGTCTTTCTGTCCTAATTCTCCCCTCCACCCACTTTTTACAATGATTATTCTACCAAGAGCTGCCAAACAAACGGATGTATCAGCATCAGAACTTAAAAACTTTCTGGTGATGCATGGGAGGGACTGCTCGTACCTTGTGTGAAGACCAGTTATCTGCACTTGTTTATATTTAGAAGATCTGTCCACTTGAGAAATACTGCAGAAGCAATATACTACAGCTCCATTTTGTAAACATTCTGAAATTTTTTATACCTTTGGAAAGTTTTTATGTTTATGTGTTTTATCTCCTTAAACTGAAAATCAGGAGGAGATTCTTATGTAGATTGCTGGCTCTGGCAAATCTATTGACATTTTTTTTCTTAGGTTTTCCTAAGACCATCTGTCCATTTCTCCTGGCTATTTTTCGCTATCCCAGGAAACTATCTGAAGATTGCCCGCAGGAAAAGGAATATGTCGACAGTTTATGACAAGCCAGCTCAGCCTAATCAAACTTGCATCTTTCTTGACCATCCTGCATTCTCTCAACACAGGAAGTCTGGACATTGATATAAAGGTTCATTTGGTTCTTAAGACCTACACTGGTGATATTTTAAGGTTTTTTAGTCCATAAAGCCTTCTTTCATCCATAATTGCTTTCCTTGAGGGAAGAAAGCACTAACACAGATTGTGTTTAGACCGACAATCTAACATTCCATTCACATTTTGAGCCATTGCAAGTAGCTACCAAGAGAGTTTACCGACTTTGTGTCACCCCTACCTTATCTTGATATTTAATGTTTATATTTTTAAAGTCAAAAATTGAACAGTAAGCCCATGATAAAGTATTTGCCACAATGAGTACAATATCTAGTAAATAACAAATGAGGGACGCAGAAGTCCTATGCCCAGCATGACCCTAAGTAAATCTATTTCCTTCATGGACCAAAAAGTATTTATTTCAGTAATTCGAGATAATTTTTTTTTATTAAGTGGCATATATAGATCAACCTTGAAAGTTAAAGATGCCATTACATGTATTTTTAATAGCACTTAAACCATTAACCAACAGGTTATTTTGGAAGATAAAATATGAAAGCAAAGCATTTTAGCCACCTGCCAGGCCCAGAAAGATCACAGAGCGGCTCTTTAACATCTTTAAGCATTCAAAGAGAGCGAGTGCTTTGTTACTTCACGGTGCTCTGGTTAGAAGAGATGGGTGAGCATTGGGGAGATGAGCATGTGTCTAGCCCAGATGTCTCACCGAGAACACTAATGACTCCAGCTGGAGCTGGTTCCACATACTGCAGTGACCTTGGAGTCCCTCACCCTAGCCTCGGCCTTCAATTTCCAAATGCATTCACTATGATTGGCTGAGCTGGTCTTTTCTTGGCAGTCTTCATATTGGCAGACAGTGAAATTTTTATTAAGTGGCTTATATAGATTTGCTTTTTCCCACTCTGGGTATTTCTTCAGTTTCTTCTTGAGAACTGTAGCTTGTTTCTTCCTTTTCACTCTGAATCTTGGGTCAGGTGTGCTTGGTGATGAACTGAGAAAAGTCTCTCAGTGATGAAAGGGATAGGAACCAATAGAAACAAAAGGAAATGAGGCTAGAGCAAAGGAGTGAAAATGCTCGTTTCATTTTTCATAAGGTCACACTGGATTGGAGTCTAAAGACTGGAATTTGGGTTCACATTCCAAGTTCAAAATCTGATTATGCACTTACTACTAGCCGAGGGACGTTGGCCAGATCTTCACGTTTTGAGCCTGTTTCCTTATTTGTAAAATGGAGATCACAATAAAATCTACCTCATAGGGTTATTACCTAAGATCTTATGTGTAAAATATAAAGCACATCTGGCAGGTACTCCATAAATGGAAGTTCTCACACTCGTCATTCAGTTCCTGTAGCTGCTCAGTGAATGGTAGTTATTATTATTTGGGAACATCTGCATGTAATTTTACATTTTATATTTACTACACTGTTTAACAGTTTTTATTTCCTGAAAGAGAATATTTTTCCAACATTTGGTATTTTTAGAAATGTCAATCTTTGCTGTCCTTTGTAGATTCACGGTTGTCTTTTGACATTGCCTGATTTTTAGGTTATCTCTACTTAATTTTCATCCTATCATTTCGAATCCAGGATCCTCATAGAAGATCTCCAGAAAGCACTGGAACAGGGAAGCGGTTTGCGACCCCCAAGGAATCGAAGATCCCTCTCTGAATACAATTACGAAGTTTATCACTCCTTAGAAGAGGTATGTAATCAAAGGATCTTTTCTTTTTTTACAAATGCATCTTTATCATTTAGATCTAAAGATTAGGAGAAAAGCACTAAGACAGGGGACTATATGAAAAACACATATTGCTCTTAGAGTATCTGGACCCCTCAGTTTAGTCCTCACTTCCGTTAAGCCTTTAACCGCTATAGAAGAAGTAGCAAAATAATTTGAATTTCATCTGGCCACACCTACAAAGGATAAAGGAAGTACATTGGAAGAACGAGGCAATATTGCGATAATTGTAAAGACCTTAACTAAAAAGTCTGGTGCACCTGATGATGGAGGGTAGAGCCAGCCAGAGTTTGAGGGCAATGATTTGGTTGAGGGGTAAAGTGAACTTCAATTCTTGCCTCAGCCCCTCTGTAAAGCTGAGACTTCCCAAAGGCCGTGCCTCATCTGTGGCACCTCTGGGTTTATTAACATGCTGTTGTTTATTCTACCTGGAAAACACAGCAACCTCATTCCTACTACCCCATCCTTTACTGTTCACCTGGACAACAACTAGTTATTCTTCAAATCTCAGCTTAAGCAAAAAGATAGCTGTTTCTACTCTCCCAGACTGGATCATAACTCCACACCTCACCTCCAACCCCAGCTTACTGTATGCACCCATAGCACATGGATGTATGACTATGTGATTAGTGATTTTTTTCTCTCCTAATAAGCTGCAAGCTCCAGGAGGGTAGGCCATTTCTTTCTTGTCTATCACTCTATCCCCAGTGGCAAGCAAATAGAAACCCTAAATAGATAGTCGATGACAGAATGAATAAATAAATGCATATATACATTTTCCATGCTTCCCCTGAATTGAGCAAAGTGATGCCAGATATAGAATTAATGAGATCTGTTACATTCGTATATTTTAAAAAGGATTTTTGGTTCCGATCATAACAACTTTCTTATTTCTACATATTTTATGTTGCAACAAGAAAAGGTTTTAGATAGCTTAACACATAGAAGTACTATTAACATGCACTACAAAAAGTAAATTTTTAAATATCTAATAGTTATGTACACATATATGCGTGTGTGTGTGTGTGTGTGTGTGTGTGTGTGTGCGTGCATACACACACTCATTAGACTAAAGAATAGGAAGAAAAGAAAATATGAGTACTTTCTAAAATCTGTTTTTCAGCACAGACTCTTTTACATTATGGAACAGTGGGACATTTTTGCGTGACTTTCTTACTCCTCACAGGGCTTTTAAGTCAGAAATGTCACCTATCTTTCTAAGTGCCTTATTCATCTATCTCAAATATACCTTCTCCTGATGACAGATAAGTGAGTGTGAATGGATCAGTGCAAATATATTGCTATTACTGGAGAAATTATTCAGACTATGCCCTCTGATATGGCTCAGTAGAATATCTTTAAATAATGCCTTTTTCTTAGCATCTTCTGTTCAGTGGCAAATTACAATATATTAGACTTTAATGAACACTTTCAAGTAGTTTGGATGGTTTTCCTGAAGCCAATTTCTTTCATTTCCACTTAAATACTTGGGGGGAAATGGAAATAAATTTCGATTTTCAAAAGTAACCCAGAACACATTGATTAATTTTCTGTAAAACTCTGCCATCAAGACATTAATGATAAATGGTAGTAGAAGGTATGCTTTAAAGATAGAACAATATAAAGACATGACGCTAGTATTTATAAAAGCAAAAAAGAAAATGTAATTTTAAGTATCCTGAAGAAAATTAAAATAGAGAATTGGTTTTTGATCAGTTTTATATTCCATGCATGCTCTTTTGAATTCTGAGACCTATTGTTGCTTTTTGTTATCTTTTGTTCTCTAAAAGCATTATAATTAAGAGAGTCTGACATGGTTTTTATTTATTTGCTTTTAGATTCAAAATTGGATGCAGTATCTGAATAATACTCACTCAGGGCTCATTCACATGTTCTCTATTGGAAAGTCATATGAGGGAAGACCTCTTTTTGTTTTAAAGGTAAAAATAGGAAATTATTAACTAAAGTATTTACTAACCATTCATTTTTTCCAACTTTGATCTATGGGGAAGAGAAAATGGTCTGTCATAGTATCTCATATTTAATATCACCTGATATTTTTAAATTTTCCCTTAGGTTTTTAAGCCATATTGAATTTTTGCCATTGAGTAGTCCAGAATCTACTAACGTAGTCAGAGTTAGCAATGCACTTCAAAAATAATGCCCTTCGAAATGATTTGTGACTTGGTGCTACTTAAAACGAACCTTAAAATGCAAAACTACATACATGTATAAGAAGGCATACATCATTCCCAGCCCTTGACCCTGCATTCTCTTCTGGCCCCTGACCTATAGCTCTCTATCCCTTCTCAGCCAAACTTCGAAAAACATAACTAAGCACCACTGTCTCTGCTTCCTCACCTCCCATTCAGACCTTGGCCTTTGTGACCCCACAACTCCTCTAAACCTTCTCTTGCCAAGATCAGTGATGACTCCTAGTTGGTTCTCCTCTCATCTAACCATCCTCTTCGATCTCTTCTCTGGCTTCTTTCCCTAGGTTCTGGTAATCCCAGGATTCTACTCCCATATGTGCTCTCATTCTATGAACTATCTCCAAATGGGCACATCCACCCCATGGTCCCAACAATATATTCCAGACTTTTCTATTCAGTGGAGTCCACTCTCTGGAGCTTTAAATTCACATCTTATTGCCTACTTACTTACATTGTCATCTCGATATTCACGAAAGCATCTTGGCTCAGAATGGCACCACTATGCTGCCAATCAAAACGCATGAGCACCATCCAAAATTCCTCTCCTTTATTTTAACTGCTTACTTTAAATCTACTACCAAGAACTAGCCATTCTTCCAAATATCTTTTCTCGCCCTAGCTCATCTCTGGATCTACTTTCCCTGGACTCTTACAAACTTCCTTTCCAGTCCAGTCCCCAGCCTCCACCTTCTCATCCATCACATGCTGTTGGTGTGAGCTCTTTCTCTCTCTCTTTTTCTCTCTCTCTCTCCCACTCCACACACAACCCTCCCATGGAATTCAGGCTGAAGCCTTCCCTTTTACATAGCATTGAGGAATTTCAGGTGTTCTCTGCCTGTGTCCAGCTTCATCTGCCATTCCTCCCTCATACCCTAGAAACAGTTCCTCAAATACGGTGTGTTCAGATTCTCTTCCAAGCCTGAGATGCCTTTCACTCTTTTCCCATTTGCCCCAAGAATACTCACAGGCGGCGCTTGCGGCTGCAGCAGTTACCCCAAGATAACTCGCAGATTACAGTCCTAACCTTACCCCCAAAATATGCCACGAAATACCTCGCTTTTATTATTATTTTCGTATGTCTCTAGCGCATCGATAGTCTTTGGAAACGAATGACATCGTTCTATTTATAACGTTGTTTTTAGTAGTGGTATTTTCATTACAAAAATATAGTAATTCGCGATCGCTGAAAATGCCAAATCCCAGAAAACGTAGCATTCCTACGTTTGATGCTAAATGAATGCTGGCGGCAAGCTGCAAGTTTTTTCTTAAATGGGAAAAGGGTTCAACTCGTCTGCCAGGCAAGCTTCACGTGTTGCTCAAATGCTCAAGAAGAAGGCTCCTCTTCCGAGAAGACTTCTTTTATTTCTCAGGAAAATGAGACATGTTCCCATGTTCTACACTATCCCCATGTTCCCAAAGTAACATACATATTCATCCTGTAATGATTAACTGCTCAAACGTCTGCCTTCCCCACTAGCACATACATCCTTGTCTTTCATCTTTGAATCTCTGGTACTGAGTATGATGTCTGACATTGAAAAGGATTTTCTGAAGTATTGATTAAGTGAATTAATGAATAAATGAAAACTAGATCCCCTATAATGTCAAGGGCCACCTATTGACTACTGGGTTAGAAACCAGGTTATATGGAGTATTGATCATAGGATTGTAAAGAAAAATCTGTCACTAGATTCTACAAATCGTTTTGTGCTTTTCCATTTTGTGTCAAAATAAAAATTTGACTTTGTCCACCTATAAGAGTTATTTCTTTAAGAAATATTCCCAAAAAGAAAAAGAAATATTCTTTGAGAATATTTCTTATTCCTTGGATGGAAGGAAGAGAGGAAATTTGGCTTTTTACTTAACAGTCACATATTACGTTAAAATGGAGAAGCAAATCTACTTAAGGGATTGTCTTTGTATATTTTCTAGTCCTTTGATTTGTAATTAGGGCGATACATTTATTGTTTCTGCATAAACAAGGTTGGACTTCTAAAGTAGATAGGGAATGTCTTTTTCATGGGTTACCTAATGAAACAAACGATAGTGAAGAATTATGCTGAAAGCTTATTAAATTACACTGGTCAGTGAATCCAAAAATAAAAGGCTGTGTTGGTTACTATGAATACTCTTGTTTTCAGCTTGGCAGAAGATCACGAGCTTACAAAAATGCTGTCTGGATAGACTGTGGTATTCATGCAAGAGAATGGATTGGTCCTGCCTTTTGTCAGTGGTTTGTAAAAGAAGTAAGTTAAACCTTTTACACAATGTTCATTTCAGCTGGTCGGTGCTTCCCATGTGTTTTTATTCTGCTCAAGGAACAGAGCTGGGAATATAAAGCCAGTGATACCTGATTGAATGATAATACGTTTTTTTGTGGGTCGCTGTCATGTTTATGAAGACCTCGCAGAACCCTGGCTCAGTTTATCCTTGCCTCTCACCCTGGAGGTTGGAATTATCAACCCACATTAAAGAGAAGGAAACTGAAGTCCAGAGCTTTTATGAATTTGTGACAAATTGGGAACCAACCATAGTAGCTGATATATGGCAAAAGGCTAAAGTCCAATTTATGGTATTCTAGAGCTGTTCCTCATATGATATTCAGCTTGGAAAATTCTATGCCACCTGTCTTTATCAAAATGATCTCACATACGTAGAGCAACAAGGAGATGAGCAAGTGATTACAATCTGCCCTCCTGCTATGGATCTGTAATTTAGATACCAAAGACCTTTTGGCATCTGTGGATTTAACATTCTCGGTTTCAGTATTTTTTTCAGTGACTCTAATTGTTAATGACTCATAGTGATTTTTCCTTCTCCAGAGGCTTCCATAGGTTAATGTATCAAGTGGGTCCTTATCCCAAGAGTGGGCCAACCTCATGAACCAACATCTTAATATGTCAGATATTTTTCTATTCATTGTCGAGAATGTAGTGACTTTTAGTTTAACCTTTTAATTAAAAAAAAAAAAAAGACAAAAGAAAACCAACCACTACTACTGACAATGCAAATGAAGTCTAAGGAAATGAAGGTTCTAAGCCAGAGAATAACCCTACAGATATTTTTAGCCTTCTGCTTATGGAGAATTATTAAGAATATGAAAGATATTTAAATATTTCAGTTATATTTCACTGTGTTTTATGGGGAAATTATGTGCCCTAGTGTGGTTTGTGGTTTTGAGGACTCTCCTAGTCCTAGAAAAATCTCTCTCATAAATGTCAAGACTGTACTAAATTTGTAAAATCTGCCTCTCTGCCACTACCAAACCCATACAAGTATCCTTGATTTTATAAATATTATTATAAAATTTCAAACTATCCCCACTCAGTGTATTGAGTAATTCATATTCTCTTAAAATACCATTTCATCCTGGTAGGACAAATGCAAAAGCTAATAAGAAATTGTTAATTCTATTACCTTGTAATAAATATCCATTGTATACCTACAACATATTGTTTGCTGTCTCAAGTTTCAAAAAGGGGGGAAAATATAAGTACAGAACACCTGTTGTTTATAAACTATGGTCCTGCGTATTATTGAAGGACATAAATTATCTCCCGAACATTTTACCTCATATCCATATGTGCAATCTCTTCTTTATAACACCCAAACTTTGCTTATTCGTGGTGTTATCTATCTCTTTTTGTATCAATGCCAAGGGCACAGACTCTGTCTTGTTCATGGCCAAATTCCTAGCACCTAAAACACCTGGCACTTTATAAATCTTCAAATATTTGTTAATGGGAATCCAGTGGTAATGATGTGGAAATATTACTGAGAGATGACTTGTCAAATCATCTCATACAATATGAATGGTACCACCTGGAATTCTGCAATGCACAATCTGTACAGCCATGTACAGTGCCTTATAACTCAAGCTAAGTTTCCAAAGAAGAGGAGGACACAATGTGACCACAGAAAAAGGAAGAGGCATGTATAGTGACTGCTAATCGAAGGTAGTTGATTTTGGAGCAAGAGCAAGAAGTATCAATTAAGATTAGGCTCCATTTCCCCTGAGGTGAGTAAGGAAAGACTTCTCCCTCTTACACCAGGCCATCTTAAAGCATGCGGGTACGTCTAGCCATTTCTGTGCCTCTGCTATCCTTTCCATACCACTCTCACCGTTTATGGCTGTCACTTGCCCCCTACCCCACCACACACACACACACACACACACACACACACACACACTTTGTCATTTATGTTTTTTATCTGAGTCAAGATAGCAACCAGAAATGGAAAAACAGGAGTCCTAGGAGTTCCTCATCCTAGGGGGAAGCCATGTCATGTGGTAGCAGTGATTGGAGTAGACCAACGCTTACACATTATGGGTTTGTAAGAAATACTCTCACTTGCTTTAAAGCCCACATTTTCACTAATGGTGCTGCTGGTGGCAGAGGGAATGGGGACTTTAAAGATTTAAGGAACATTAAACCTGCCAAGCATTTGAATATCATCTCTTGCACATTAATTCAGTCCCTTTTTAAAGTCTCAGTCTCTCAAAGAAGACAGGTGGCGGCTGATCTTAGAGGGGCTCCAAAAGGTGTCCCTTCCACAGGTTACCTCCCCTCCACCACAGAAGTCTCATGACCAGCTCCCATGCTCTCAACTCATCTAATTTCCACGTCCCCTCTGGGGACACCAGGGAACCTCTGGGTTCTCCCTCTGCCTCCCAAGAGACTCTTGGATGCTGTCTATCCCTCTCTTGGCTGACACATGACACACTTCTGGTCATCCTCTTCTGCATTTGCCCCTTACTGGCATATGAGGATCTTGTGAGGTGCTGTCCACTCAGGTACATGGTAAACCAGGACAGGGGGTCCTCTTTTCTTACGCTTTTTTATACCAATCTCTCAGTTATCTCTACCACCTCTTGCTTTCCCTGGAGTTTCAACCCCAAGAGAAGAGAGTAGTATCAGAAGCCAAAAGATTGGGTTAAAGCACCCAAGAAAGAGAGAACACAAAAGTAAGAAGTCAAACTCAACAGCTTAAAACAACAGATAGTTTCTGTGGGTCCGCAGCTCAAACACAGTTTAGCTGGATGCCTCTGGCTCAGGGTCCCTCACAAGGCTACAGTCAAGGTGTCAGCTGGAGCTGCAGTCGTCTCAAGGCTTGTGTCGGGGAGGATCTGCTTCTGAGCTCATTCACATGGCTGCTGGCAGCCTCAGGTCCTCCCTGGCTGTGAGCCTGAGACATCAGTGCCTTGTCACATGGGCCTCTCTACAAGGCAGCTCACAACATAGCATTTGGATTCCTCAGAGCTGATGATGGGGGGAGAGAGAGAGAGAGAGAGAGAGAAGGAGCAGGCCCAATATGGAAATCACAGTCTCTTTGTAGCCTAATCTCAGCAGTGACATCCATCATTTTTGCCATATTCTGTCCATTGAATGTGAGTCACAAGGTCCAGACCATATTCAAGGGGAGGGTCTTACACAAAAGCTTGCCTACTAAGAGGTGAGAATCATTGGAGACAACCTTAGAGGCGACCTACCATATTTGGTGGGACTTTCCCCATAGCCACCACTGTAATGTTTGCATCATTACTCAAATGTCAATTGGAAGACAATTTATCGAGCCCTCTAAGATCAGCATAGAACAGCATATTGCAGAGGTTACATGCACATGCTTAATAGACAACCCTGGGTTGGCATGCCAGCTCTGCCATTTACTAGCTCTGTGATCTTGGGGGCAAGTCATTTAACGTCTCTGAACCTCAGTAATAATATGTGACACATTGGGTTATTGGGAGGATTAAATAATATAATGCATGTAAAAGCCTTAAGAGCATGCTTGGCATATGACAAGCACTTAATAAAATCAGTGTTTAGTAGTAGTATCTGCAAGTTAGTATTTTTAAATAACCAATGTAAAAAGAATCATTAGGAAAAATCTGCAAGGATATGAAACCCAACAACATATTGCAGGATCTAAACAACACTTATAGATCACTCCACCAAACAACAGCAGAATATACATTTTTTTCAAGTGCTATAGAACATATATCAAGATATGCTATATCCTGGGCCAAAAAACAGATCTCAACAAATTTAAAAGAATTAAAATCATACAGACTGTATTCTCTGATCATAGAGAAATAAAACTAGATATTGATAGCAGAATGACAACAGGAAAACCTACAAACCCTTGAAAATTAACATGCTTCTAAATTATTTAAGGATCAAAGAAAATCTCAAGGAAAAAACTTAAATACATTGAACCGAATGAAAATGAAGATGTAACTATCAAAATTTGTGAGACAGAGCTAAAACAATGGTAAGAGGGAAATTTATAGCATTAAATGCATATATTACAAAAGAGGAAAAGTCTCAAATCAATAATCTAAGCTATCACTTCAAGAATCTAGAAAAATAGAAAATAAAACCAAAGCTAGCAGAAATAATAGTGATACAAGTAGATATCAATGAAATTGAAAACAGAAAAATCATCAGGAAAAAAAATCAGTGAAACAAAGAGCTGGTTCTTGAAAATATCAATAAAGTCAATAAAGCTCCAGCAAGAGACAAAGAAAAAAGAAGATACAAATTACCAATTTAGAAATGAAACAAGGGATATCACTACAGACCCTGCCGATTGCGAAAGGACAATAAGACAATCCTGTGAATAATTCTACATATATAAATTTGACAACTTAGACAAAATGGATCAATAAATTAAATACAAACTACCACGACTCATTCATTATGCAACGGATAATATCCCTGTTACTATGAAGGACATTGAAGTCATGATTTTAAAATTCAAAAAAGAAAGAAAAAAAATCTCTAGACCCAAATGGTTTCATTGAAGAATTCTACCAAATGTTTAAAGGGGAATTAATATCAATTCTATATAATTTCTTTCAAAAAACAGGAGAAAACTCTCCCAATTCATTTTACAAAGCTAATATTACCCTGGTACCAATATTGGACAAAGATGGTAGGAAAAAAAGAAACTAGCTTTCATGAAAATAGATTCTGAAATCCTTAACAAAATATTTAACAAATAGAATTTAGTAATCTATAAAAATAATTATACAACACAACCAAATGGGGTTTATTTCAGGGATGCAAGCCTGGTTTGATATTTGAAAGTCAATGTAATCTACCATGTTAATAGGCTAAAGAAGAAAAAAATAAATCTCATCAATTGATACAGAAAAAGCATTTGACAAAATTCTACACATTCATGATAAAAACTCAGAAAAATAGAAATAGAGGGCAATTTCCTCAACTTTATCAAGAACATATGCAAAAATCCTACAACAAAAATGATACTTAGTGGTAAATGGCTAAACACGTCCCCATTAAATCAGGAATAAGGTAAGAATGTCCACTGTCATCACTCTTAACCTAGCACTGAAAGTTCTAGTCAGTATAAGGCAAGAGAAAGGAAAAAATAGGCATACAGATTGGAAAGGAAAAATAAAATTATCCCATTTATACATGACATGATTGTCTATATCAAAAAAAAAAACAAGGAATTTGGGTGGCTCCATTGTGTAGTGGTTAGCACCTCTGCTTTACACGCAGAAGGTCCTGTGTTCACGCCCCAGGTGGAGCCACAGACCAGGCCCCGGGTGTGCCAGGCCCCAGGTGTGCCAGGCCCCAGGTGTGCCAGGCCCCTGGTGCACACCACAAGCGTATGGGAGGAGACTCCCCACCTGCAGAGATCCAGTTATTAAGAGGAAACGGCAACATCCATGGGTCAGGGGTAGAAGTTTGGGGGGAGGGGAAGAATTAAAGAAGGGGAAAAAGAAAACAAGGAATCTACAAAAGATTCATAGAATAAGTGAGTTTAGCAAGATCACATGATACAAGACAAACATAAAAAACTCAATTGTATTTCTATTAATGAACATGTAAATACTCAAATTAAAAATACAATACTATTTACAAAAAAAAAATGAAATACTTAGGAGTAGATCTAACAAAACATGTACAGAACTTACATGCTGAAACTACAAAATGCTGGTGAAAGACATCAAACAAAATCTAAATAAATGGAGAGAGATCATGTTCATGGATTGGAGAACTCAGTACAGTAATCAATTCTCCCCAAATTGATATATAGGCATAACATAATTTCTATAAAAATTCCAGCAAGACTTTTTACAGATATAAGATGATTCTAAAATTTATATAAAAAGGCAGAGGAACTAGAAGAGCTAAAACTCTTGAAAAAGAATCACTCTACACAGTTTCAAAACATATTAATAGCTACAGTAATCAAGTGTGTGATCTTCATGAAGGGATAGACAGAGAAAAATGGAGAAGAACAGAGGACCCAAAAATAAACCTACACAAATGTACCCAACTGGTTTTCAACAAAGGTGCAAAAGCAATTCAATGAAGGAAAGACGGCTTTTTCAACAAATGGTGCTGGAACGAGTGAACTTCCATGGGCAAAAAGATGAACCTTGACCTAAGTCTCGTACCTTATACAAAAGTTAACTCAAAATGTATCACAGACTTAGATGTAAAATTATAAAACTTTTAGGGAGAAAACATAGGAAAAAATCCTCAAGATCTAAAGCTAGGCAGAGTCTTTAGACGGTATACCAAAAGCATGTTTCATAAATGAAAAAGTTGATAAATTGGATATTATCAAATTTAATCCAAATTGAAAACTTTTGTGTGTCAAAGACCCTGGTAGGTTGAAAAAGACAAGCTACGAACTGGAAGAAATTATATGCAAACCACACATGTAATAAAGGACTCATATTTGGAGTATATAAACTCAAAACTTGACCAAAAAAAAACAAGCTATCCAATTGGAAAATGGGCAAAAGACAGAGATGTTTCATTAAAGAGTACACAAATGGCAAAAACACACAAAGATGGCATTAGGGCAACTGAAATATAACCACAATGAGCTATGACTACGCATATATCAGAATGGCTAAAATTAATCATATATATGTACATGTGAAATAACCATATATATACATGTGAATTAATCGTATATGTCATCTATACATATATACGTGTATATACATGTGATACATATTTGCAAATAAGCATATATGTATCACATGTATATATATATCATAAATGCTTAATTTTATATGGGGGAGAGAGAGGTGTGCTAGAAAAAATGCAGAAAAACTGGATCACTCGTGAGTGGCTGATGGGAATGTAAAATAATAGAGCTACTCTTTAAAATGGTGAACACTTTCTTTTAAAACTAGACATGCGAGTACCATATGACCAGTAATCATGCTCTGGACATTTATCCCAGAAAAATTAAAATTTAATGTTTGCTCAAAACCTATACAGGAATGTTTATAGCAGCTTTATTTCTAATAGTCAAAAAACTTGAAACAATCCAGAAATCCTTCAATGGGCAAATAGATAAACAAACTAGTACGTGCACACCATGGAAAACTACTCAGCAATAAAGAAAAAACAAACTATGGGAACATATAACCACCTGAAAGAATCTCCAGGGAATTACACTGGAAAAACCAATCCCAAATAGAAACATACTATATGATTGCATTTATAGGATGTTCTTGAAGTGATAAAATTATAGCAATGTAGAACTGACTAGATATTGCTGGGAGCAAAGGAGAGGTGATGGTGGGAAGAAAATTGACGTGGCTATAATAGGGTCTGATGAGAGGTCCTGGTAGTGATGGAGAGGTCCTGTGTCTCGACTGTATCAATGTCAGAACTCTGATTGTGATATTATACTATGGTTCTGCAAGATGTTTCCACTGGGGGTAAAGGCTACATGGGATGTCTCTGTATTGATTCTTATAATTATGTGTGAATCTACATTTATCTCAAAATTTAAAAAATTATTATAAAAATTCTAGCCAGGTCTCCACACTTCTGGGTCCATTCTCTTTGGAACCAGGTTTTATCTCTTGCCTAGAGAATCAGGCAATTTCATCCCGGCTCTCTCTTCTCTGATGCATTATCCTCATCGACTAACCCTGACTTATGCCATGGAAACTAGAAGTATCACAACACGGCTCTAGCTCCATATGTCCCTCTCCTCTTCAGCCAGCTTGACTCTCCCATGCCATGCCCTGGGAGCCACTTCCACCTCTGCCTCCCACTCCAATTTAGTGGATGAGTTCATGAATGTCTTGGCCACATAAAACTCAGAAAACAGTGACACATTAGCAAACCACCTGACTTAGATGACTGGTACGATGAGCTTCATTATTATTTTGAAAATTGCTCAAATGAATTTGTTATTCCATCATATAAATGCTGGTTGGCAGACATTTTTAAATACAAAATGATTCTGGGCTTTTATCATTTAAATTGAAAATCACTTAACTACGGTGAAAAATATAGAGCCATCACTTTGATTTCAATACTTGCCATCTCTCTTTTTTCTAGCATTCATATCACAAATTTTTAAATCTTATAAGCAAAATAAAACAAATGGAGGGGCACTTGGAATGCAAAATCTTTCTCTTGTTAAATGCTTGTTTATACCAAGTCAGCAGAACCATTAGAGCAGACACGGTGGACTTACTATTGAAATGTGTACTACAGATGTCCTTTCACCATAAAACCAAAAAGGAGCTTTAAGAAACTCTACCTTTTGGTGATAAAATTTTCTTAAATTTGTCAGGAGCCAAGAAGGATGATACAGATACTAAATTCATCAAAGAAAGAAAACTAGAATAGATATATAAGGAAACAAAGATAAATATACAGAACTTGGAGGTTATCTTCCTGTAAAAGCATTATTTAAGGAAAACAAAGGACTTAATTCTGAGGGCAGACAGAGGGCAGGAAACAAACAAAATCGACAGCAAGTAGAAACTTATGAAAAGGGGCACTCAGAAAGCTTAAAAGTAATGGGCTTAAATTATAAAGCAAACTAGCAAGTTTAAAATAGATTAAAGTCAGTTTAGCAGTTCCTCAAAAGATTAAGCATAGAGTTTCCATGTGACCCCAAAAGTTCACTCCTGTGTGTATAACCAAGAGAAATGAAAACATGTATACATGGAGACTTGAACATGAATGTTCACAGCAGTATTACTCATAATGGCCCAAAACCAGAAGCAACGCAAATGTTCAGCTAATGAATAAAAAAATGTGATATATCTATACAATGGAGTATTATTCAGCCATAAAATAAATGGATTACAATATAAGCTACAACATGGATTACCCTTGAAAACATGCTAAGTGAAATAAGCAAGACACAGAAGACCACATATTGTATCATTCCAATTATATGAAATGTCCAGAATAGGCAAATACATAGAAACAGGAAGTAGATTAGTGGTTACCAGGGGATGAGGGAGAGGGGAATTGGGAGTGACTAGTAACAGATACAATGGTTCTTTTGTGGTTGATTGAAAAGTTCTAGAATTAGATAGTGATGATAATTGCACATTATAAATATACTGAAAAACACTGAACTGTCCACCTTAAAATGGTAAATTTTATGTTACGTGAATTATATCTCAATAAAAAAGACATGAAGTGCTGATACATGCTACAGCATTGATAATTCTTGAAAATATTGCTAAATGAAAAAAAGCCAGTCACAAAAGACCACCTATTATATAATTTAAATGCAACGTCCACTATAGTCAAATTTATAGAGACAGGAAGTATATTAGTGGTTGCCTGTGGGCAGGGAAGCTGAAGGGGTTAGGGAATTGATACCTAAAGGACATGAGGTTTCTTTTTGGATTATGAAAATATTCTAAAATTATGTAGGTGTGATGGTAGCACAACTCTGAATTACTAAAAAGCACTGAACTGTACACTTTATAAGGATGAATTATCTGTAAATTATTTCCCAACAAAGCTGTTATTTTTAAATTAGAGTTAGAGTTTCCCTAGAAAATATTTATATTAATCTATCCAACAATTTCTTGTCGACCACGACATTTTCAGCACTCTGCTAGCATTATGGAGGCCAGCAGAAGTATAATCATGGTCCCTGCACTCAAAAAGTCTACATTCTATTTGAGAAATATTTATATGAAGGGAATAATCATAAACAACATAAAACAGTATATCTTTAGGGATTAAATTGTACTGACTATAGTAGCTGAAGGAATTCAGGAATCAGAGATATCCACGAGGCTTTGGAAGAAGACACGGTTCGGGGAAGATCTGTAGAAGAGGGAGTCTCTTAAGGCCTTGACTGAGGAGTAGGACTTTGACCAGGGAGATAAAAATGTTCCAAAAAAAAAAAGAGAAAACTAACGTTGAGAACATGGTATATATGTGGTTGTAGATTAGTGAGACAAAACCTACACTCTGTGTAAGTAGGTTCTAATGCAATATGAGACTGACTGAAACATTATAGTTCATAAAAAAGCATGTGTCGTCATCAGAGTTTAAAGATGAAAAGCAACGATAGGTGGATGGAAGAAGGGAGGACGGGTCCAGAGTGAAGGCAACCGACCAGAATTTAGGGCAGGAATCTACACATGGACGGGAAGAGTGAAGGTAGGAATGGAAAGTAAGGAAAGCATATACACAGTTCAAAGGAAAAATCGTTCGCTCATTCATTCTACCCAACACTTGTGGAGCATTTCTTTTTATGTGAAGTCATCTTGCTAAGCCCTGTGATGGTATAAGTACTGAACTGTAATGGATAAGACATTAACCTTTAATTCATTTACAATTCCACTGGGGAGATGAGACATCGGAAGGTGGCACCAATAAAGGAGGACTTTAGGAATTAATGATAGGCTTGACGTGAGGATGAATGAGCAGGATGGGTCAAGGATGGCAAGATGTGCAAGAAAATGATAGTGTCATTGAAATTGAGAGAGCATCAGCTGAAGTGTTGGCAGTATCATTAGTGTGAAGGAAATATCCATAGACTATTTAAAAAATAACTCAGGGAAATATTTGATTTCCAAGGGAGGAAGACATTCCCAAGCATAAAAGGCATAAGGGAGATGACTGAGCCCTGACGTCATACAATATTTTAGAGAAGTAGTTACTGATGTGATTGGAAAACTGTCCATGGCAAGATGCTAGATACAAAAAATAGAAGAAAAACCAGCATCGATTGTATGATTTCAATGTGAAATCTAGATCTGAGATATATATACATGAGAAATATATGAAATGCTAAAAAAAAAATTGGGGGGTGATTTTATTTTCTTCATGTCTGTTTGAATTTTCCAAATTTTCTATATATAACAGAAACAAAAGTGATTTTTTAAAAAATTTAACCCAGCCAAAACGGAATACATTTTACTCCCAAACTACACTCCCTTATACCTGAGTCATATATTCGTACAGGTATTTTAGAAGCAGTGGTTGTATGCTATTTAACTCAGTAGCAGACCAAAGATAAAGCAAGGGTTTGTGAGAAGATAATGCACGGGCGAACTGAGATGATAATGGTCTGAAATGGAAAGTTCTTTCAGACTTTGCACTTAATGTATATACAGGTAGATCTAATTTGGTCCTGTTACAGAAAGGCAGCCACACTAAAAAGGGGTGGGGGAGAGAAGGAGGAAGAAACACCCTTAGTTTACCAGGTAAGCCACAGTTTTCTGCTGCTGCCGCTACACAGTGTGAAACCTCACCCGCCCTGGCCCAGCCTGATTACTGGGCAAACTGCCTTCGTTACACATCCCCGTGGATCTAAACTCAGCACCAGTGATGGCTAATCCTGGTGTCAAAATCTGGCATATGATTCACATGTACTAGATAAATAATTCAAAGAGCCAAAAATAAGAATAAGCCGCTTTCAGGGAGTAAGTAATTGAGAAAGTTATTAAGCCAAGATTAAATATCTAATGAGTTCAGTTGAGTAAGCAATTAAGTCTGTGTTCTTACCTGCATAATAAAAAACATAGTTCTTCATATAAAAATGACCTTCATTTTTTTAAACTGGCTGACTTTGTTCACTACCATTCCAATTAGAATATTTTTATTTTCTACCAGCCTTTTAATACCTTCCCCTCCCCAGTCTTTTCTTTAATCCTCTGTATCCTCCAACCTAGCTCTTTCTCCTTTTATTTAACTTCGAATGTCTCATACATAGCAAGGCCTATATTAATGTTTGTTCAATTTAATTGAATTGAAATTCATTTCATTCACTGTACTCCACTATCCAATATTTGAGAATGCTCTGGGCATTGTTTATACAGGCAGTGCTCACTCTTCCAGCACAGTAGTGCAGAACCGTAAAAGTGACCGTGCAAGCTGGAGCCGTAAAAACCTAGCTTCATAATCAATGAGGACAATCTAGTTTGTTCTATGACCTTTACGTATTTTTCTCAAATGATTAAAAACTCCCTCTGTTATAAATGTGTAGGGAAATGACAAAAAATAGTAAAACCAATATTTATTACACTAATTTAAAATACTAGAAACATAATTAAGATGTCTTGTTTCTTTGTAAAAACGCCTTATCATGGGTAGTTTGCATAGTGCCTGCCTTCTCGTTATATAACTTACAACACAAAGTGAGCATCTTTGTCATGCCTTGGCAAATTGTCATACTCCTTAGTCTGGATCAGCTTCCAATATTTTTTTCCCTTTCTTGCTTTCAAGTATCTGTAAGAGTTCCTTTAGTGAGAAGTGTCGACAGCATTATTTCTCCAGGAACATCTTCCTCCTCCTATCACAAGCACTCTTCACATTTATGACCAGGAGTCCATCTGCACTAAGTTCCTCTGGCTGCATATCTGGAGTTAAATGGCGGCCGTGTCAATATCCCGTGGCCGGCTATTTCTT
This sequence comes from Pteropus medius, assembly GCF_902729225.1. Classification (NCBI taxonomy): domain Eukaryota; kingdom Metazoa; phylum Chordata; class Mammalia; order Chiroptera; family Pteropodidae; genus Pteropus; species Pteropus medius. Next base: position 2,683,241 of record NW_024350926.1, on the reverse strand, counting down.
CTTTAACTTCATTTCCATTTGACTCAGATTTCACCTCTATCATTTTTCATTTCTTTGCTGAAACTTAATCTTTACTGGCCAACGCCTTCTCATAATCATACATTTGTGTAAAACGCCACTGGAAGACAAGGGGGCAATGCAGCTACACACTTTGCTGTCTGTGTGAACTGAATAACAGATGCTCAGGCACCGATCACCCACAGACGGACTTCAAAAGAAGTGGCATAATTGGTCACAGACCTTGATGCGCATCTGTTTTTTACATAGTGATTTGTAGACTGAAGAACTAGCAGTGATAGCTGAAATTTGAACTGTACTTGTTGGAAGATGATGTGATTTAACTATCCCATAACCGAAATTTGTGTATATCGGAGCTGCACAAAGTAAGAATGCCCGTACTTCCTTTTTGGTAGGTAAAAAAATTCTTACATGGATTTTAATAAAGCCACAAAGCTGGTCCTGGCCTGCACTCTGTTGGTCCTGAGTAAACAAAACCAACCATTGTTTTTAGGCTATCTCAGTATAAAAGTTCTAGAAATGTGAAGTAGTATTACTTAGGAAAGTGTAGAGTGGACATGCTTCTAATATTCTTCCTGATGACACAAAACATTCCAAATATTTATCTATATCTCTTATAGAATATAGAATAATAGATAATAATTTTCAATCATCACCTACCCCATTAGTCATCTCTGGGCAGTTCTAAGTTTAATTAGGTATAAAAATAACTAAAATTTACAAGATTAGCATATGATTTTCCCGTTCTCCATCACTCATTCACAGAGCCTTTGCTCACGTTGCTTTCAAACTATTATGTAGTTACCATTTTGTACTTAATGAGCTTCTCATAGTGTGACATCAAATATCTTTCTAGACTAAGCTCCTCTTTTTAAATTTTCCTGGAGATGGTTCAACATATGCATATCGATCAAGGTGATATGCCATATAACAAAAGATTTAAATCATATGATTCTATCAATAGATGCAGAAAAGGCATTTCACAAGTTACAACATCCATTTATGATTTAAACCTTAAAAAAAAAATAGGTATAGGAAGAAAGTACCTCAATATAATAAAGGCCATATATGACACATCCTCAGCTAATATTCTACTCAGTGAAAATTGAAAGCTTTTTTTCTCAGATCAGGAGCAAGACAACAATGCCCACTCTGACCACTGTTAATCAACATAGTACTGGAAGTCCTAGCCACAGTAAGCAGGCAAGAGAAAGAAATAAAAGGCATCCAAAATAAAAATGAAGAAGTAAAACTGTTGTTGTTCACAGATGATATGATTCTATATATAGAAAACTCTAAAGACTTCACCAAAAGACTATTAGAAACAATAAACAAATAGAAAGTCGCAGGATACAAAATCGATGTACAAAAATCTGTTGCATCTCTGGATACCAACAATAAAATGTCAGAAAAAGAAATGAAGAAATGATATCACATGCAATTTCAACAAAAAGGATAAAATACCTAGGAATAAACTTAAAGGAAGTGAAGGACCTATACGCGGAAAACTATAAGACATTGTTGAAAGAAATTGCAAACGACAAGAAGAAATGGAAAGATATTCTGTGTTCATGGATTGGAAGAATTAACATAGTTAAAATGGCCATATTAGCTAAAACAATGTATATATTTAATGCAACCCCCCTTAAAATCCCAATGGCATTTTTCAAAAAAAAATAAAAAATCCTCAAATTTGAATGGAATCACAAAAGACCCCAAATAAACAAAGCAATCCTGAGAAAAAAGAACAAAGCTGAAGGTATCACATACTCTAATTTCAAATTATACTATAAAACTACAATAAACAAAACAATAAAACAGAATCGAGAGCTCCAAAATGAAGCCACATGTATATTGGCAACTAATATTTGACAAAGAAGCCAAAAACATACAATGGAGAAAGGAAAGCTTCTTCAATAAATGATGCTGGGAAAATTGGAAAGCCATGTGAAAAAGAATAAACTAGACTGCTATCTGATACATACACAAAGATTAACTCAAATGGATTAAATATAGGACCTTGAATATAGGACCTGAAACAAAATACGTAGAAGAAAACATAGGTACTAAACTTATGGACCTTGGTTTCAGAGGGATTTTTGTGAACTTGACCCCAAAGACAGGGGAAGCAAAAGCAAAAATAAACAAACAGAGCAAAAATAAATGAATGAGACTACATCAAACTAAAAAGTTTTGGCACAGTGAAGGAAACCATCAACCAAACAAAAAGGCAACCAACTGAAGGGGAGCAAATATTTGCAAATGATAACTCCGATGAAGGGCTAATATATAAAATATGTAAAGAACTCGTACCACTCAACACCACCACCAACAACAAAACAATTCAATTTAAAAATAGGCAGAGGACCTGAACAGAAACGTTTCCCAAGAAGACATGCAGATGGCCAACAGACATATGAAAAGATGCTCAACTTCACTAGCTATTAGGGAAATGCAAATCAAATCATAACAAGGTACTACCTCACACCTGTTAGAATGGCTGTTATCAATGAGCCAAGAAATAAGTATTGGAGAGGATGTGGAGAAAAGGAGATTTTCATGCACTGGGTCATATGGTAGCTCTATTCTCAATTTTCTGAGGACCTTCCACACTTTTCCATAGTGTGGTGGTTACTAGGGGATGGGGAGTGGGTGGAGGATGAAGAGGGTAAAAGGAGTCAAATATTTGGTGAAGTAAGAAGACCAGACTTTGGGTGGTGAGCCCACAGTGCAATATACAGACAATGTATTATAGAATTTTACATCTGCAACTTATATAATGTTATTACCAATGTTGCCCCAATAAATTTTTTAAAAACTTCCCTAGGAACTCTCTCCTGCTCTAATTAATTCTCCTAGTATTGAATTTTAAATACCTCTTTTGTATCTAGAATGCGTGGTTATTATATTTAGGTTCTCTATAGTAATTCTAGAGGAAAAAGAAAAGTAATGGAAAATTTAAAAGCCATCTTTTTAAAAGCTAGTGACACCAATCCTCGAAAAATACCCCAACATTCCAGGTTGTCATGGGGCTCTAGAAAACAACATCCAACCAGATAAATCCAAAAATAGTCTTGGGCCTAACTTTGTCACACCACAAAAAAACTTTAGCAGTTGCAAAATTTTCCTTCAAATTTACCCAAAGTTTATTTGGTGAATTCTGGTATATGACATATATCTGTTTATGGGGAAGCCAAAATGGTCTTGGTAGGTGGTGAGTACCAAGTAGATTCATTCTTTGCCTTTCTTAACTCCAGAAACTCCCTAACCTAATGCCAAAGATATCATTTTCCTAGAAAAAGATAATAGTCAGGACTTTCTCTGATATCTTTTATATTAAAATTAAAATTCATTCCGGTGAAATATTTTAAAAATAAATTGAAGTATATGTAGTACCTAAAGACCGCCACATGGAGGCGTGTAGTACATTGCTTTGTGACTGGCTTTCGATCACGACTACTTACTTAAGCCTTCCTCATAGGTGATAGTACTAGTCAAGAAATTAAACTTGTAAAGCCCAGGTGGAACTTAATTAGTAGGCATCTCCTTGTCTGTGTGTACAGGTGGTGTGAACTGACAGCTAGTGAGTCTTACACATTTGAAGAAAAGCACACCCCTCCGTTCTTTGTGATGATCATATGTTGAAATCAGGAAAGAAAAAGTCACATGGTCATCTTTTTTTCCTAGAAACTCCACCTAAACCATAAAAGAGAAATGATCTATATCCTATTACTTAAAGCATTCAAGCAAGGAGGTCTATCAACCGTCTTGTTCACTTCTGAGCAGTCATCACAGTGTGATCATTCTCGCTTTGTCTGACCAGATGGAGAATGGCTGCAATTCTTAAGAGAGTTATAACAATCACAGATATAGCATATGCAATACAATGACACCCTGTTTATCAGAGGAAGAATACGTTCTGGCAAGTCTTGGAAATTAAACCACTCCAGAATAGAATACTAGAAAACACTTTCCTTATTAAATAAATTATTTTGAAATGAAGAACTTTAAAATGAGGCCATGTGAATAGCTTCGAAATATAAAACACAAAATTTGACAGAATTATAAGAAAAAGTGACAAATGCAATAATGTGAATTTTTTAATATAACTCTCAGTGACTAAGACACCAGACAGGCAAAATTTTTAGTAAAAATAGAGACTATATTAATAAGAATATAATATAAGTAGTATGACTATAAACTTCATCTAATAAACATATATAGAATCTATACCCAATAATTAGAGAATGTATTTACTTTTTAAGCACAATAGAAACATCGCAAAATTTGACTAGATGCTGGGCCACAAAACAAGGTTTAAGAATACCAAAGAATCTACATCACATAAACCACATTCTCTGACTGTAATGCAGTTGTTAGAAATTATTTTAAAAAATATGACTTAAAAAAGGAAACACATATTTTAAAATGTAAAAATATAAACAGTTCATGGTTTAAAGAAATCAAGGAAAATTTTTAATATTTACAACTGAACGGAAACGAACCTGTTATATATCAATAAATCTAGGATGTAGCTAATACCGTACTGAAGGGCAATGTATGGTTTTAAATAAATATATTAGAAAAGAATTAGGCCTCAAAATTAATGAGCTACGCTTCCAAGGCAAGAAATTAGAAAAAAAAAAAAAAGCCAACAAAAGAAACAATAAAGAGTAGAAATCAATGAAAAAGAAAGCAAAGATATATATCTTCCCTATTATATCTTTGTTTTAGATTTAATTAATTTCTGTTCTAGGCCTATCCAGTTTACTCCCCAAATAACAATAGAGTAACATATCCTTGATACCAAAACCAGACAGGGACAAAATCAGAAAGGAAATTATAGGCCTAGCTTACTTAGGAATAGAGATGCAAATATTAGCAACTCGAATCCAGCCAATATAATAAGAATACATATTATAACCAAATGGGCTTACTCCAGGAATACAAAGATGATTAAACAATAGAAAATTACTTACTGAAATTGATCATAACAACAACTCTACGATTGTGTTTATACGTGAAGAAAGAAGATTTGCTAAAATTCAACATCCATTAAAGACAAAAAGAAAATAACAACCTGGGACAGGACAGAACATCTTTAATGTGCTCAATCTTGATTTCAAAATTAAGATGAAGAGGGAAGGGTCAAAAATAGCGAAGACAATTCTGAAGTGGAAGAACGTCCTAGAAGACTCAACAGATTCTGTGTAAACCACCCTGTGGTTTTGGCGAATGGATATAAACCGAAGCGCACCAGGGCGAGTCCACCACAAATTAAAACTTAACGTTTGACAGAGAATATGCTAACTCACTGAGGAAAAGACAAACCATCCAAATGAATACAGCGGCACAACTGGTCTTCACATGGAAAAATGATTTAATAAATCCCAACCTCACATCGGGTAAAAACTCGTTCCTAGGAGGTTTAAGGCCTACATTTGAAAAACAAACTTTAAAACAACTTTTTGCAAAAGAGACAGAATAACATACTTATGATCTTAAGGCAGAGCTGGGTTCTTAAATAAAACATACATTTAATGGTGATATAATTAAAAATTTGTGTTCAACAAGGACGTGATGAAAATAGAAAACAATAATCTGCGAGAAAGAAATGTCCGTGATGCATATAATCAAAGGATTAATATCCAGAATATAAGAATGAGTTTAATATAAAAATGGGTAAAAATATGAGTGAGCAATTTATAGAATGGCCTATTGTTATATGAAAGCTATTCAACATAGTTTATAACCAAGGAAATGTGAAGTAAAACAACAAATAATTTCATACCCATTAAATATATTTTAATTAAAAGTTTAATAATACCAAAGGTTGGTAAGGTTGTAGAAATATGGGACTCCCATTCACTGCAGATAAGAGTATTTACCGATTTAGAGAGAAAACGACGACATTTAATAAAGTGGAAGGCATGTAAATCTATAACCCAAAATCCATTCCTACATATATATCACATAGAAATTTTCACATGTGTCTAGAAGAAATATGCAAGAATGTTCATTACAATATTGTGACAATGAAATATCGGAAGCAACCTGGTCCATCAACAAGATAAGAGATCAATATAATGCATGTTTACCTGTAACGGAATACCATACAGTAGTTAAGAGTCATCAACTGAGTATCAAAAAATATAAAATGGGGGAGAACAGTAGATTGAAGAATGATGCATCTTGATCTCTTATGCATGAAATTTCAAAGCATACATGTATTGTATATTGTTCATGAATCAAAATATATGTAGAAAAACAAAATCATGTGGGGAAGGATAATGTCACATTTAGGACAGTGATTACCTTGGTGGAGGGGAGGAAAATGGAATCAGAGAGTGATAAAAAGGAAGCTTTAGTTTTCCCTACAACATCTCAATTTTTTTAAAAAGATTTCACAAAGATGTGACATGTAGTTGGTGGGGACATAGATGTAATATTCTTCTCTGTATTTTTTCTATTTACTTAAAATATATTGTGATTTTAAAAAAAGAAGTTAGCAATATTCTTTCAAATACAAATGTATGGTGATCACTTGCATTGGTGGAGGAGAAGGCCGGATAAGAGAACATCCTCATGCAGGTCTCTAGCATAGCCTGGCACTTAGGTGCTAACATGACCCATGATCCAAGCTTGGAAAAGGTGAGATGTCCCCAGTTTGGACTGAGACAAATGAGCTAAGGTCCCCAATGCTAGGAGGAGAAATTACCATGACTTTTTCCTACCCGCTTCTTTCCTGCTTTGTTGCCCCCAGCTCCCTTTTCTTCCATCTCTTCTCTCTTCCTCTCTAGAATGGCGTGAAAAGCCACAGCTACCTAACTTTAAAGGAGGAATGTAGCTAAGCATATAGCTATGTCACTGCCAAGCCCAATAGGAAATTCCTCCAAGCATTGGGGAACCTCCATTTATTAGAGAAAAACAAAATTCTAGGATATGTACGATTGATCATATACTAGGGATAGTCTTCTAGTTTGAAACATTAGACAGTTCATGGAAATTCAAGCATATATGAAAGTTCTACTAAAGTTCTACTAAAGCAATAATTTATTAGGCCAACAAATTATCATTAAGCCTTAAAGGAGAATAAGAGACAATTATATTAACCTTTATCGACTTGTGTTAATCACACAGATATTTAAATTATACTTAACAAAATTGTAGTTAACTCTTACATTCTTGAATATATCCCAATATTTTCATTGTTATTTCCAGGATAGTGACAGTTTCTCATAATAAACTATATTATTGGATTGCTCTCTATGAACAGAATTCTCACTGTGCAAACACAGAATTATGCTTATCATGAGTTTGGAATGCCTACTTAACTAGATAGACATAAAAGAAGATTGAAATTTTAAGTATTAAATTTCCCAAAGCAGTATATACATAATTTAAGAATTATTTTATTTTGAACTGTATTTTTATATGGTAAAAACTCAAACAATCCAAATGGGTATAAAATTAAAAGTAATTCTCTCTCCTGTGCATTGTCCCCCAGTCCTCCTCCCCTGAGGCAGCCATTGTTATAAATTTCCTATGTGTTTCTCTAGGATACTTTACACATAGATTACATGCACCAAAAATAACTTTTTAAAAAAGGAATGGTATCTCAAAATGTCTTAAGTTGACGTAGCATGTTCAATGCTTCTCTATTTGTGGCCAAATAGATATATAGCACAGAATCTTCAGACTTGGGGTCAGACACGAAATAAGTAAAACCCAATCTCAAGAGCAAGATGACAGATGTTACATTGTCCATTAAACTTTTTATAAAGTCAGGAGAGAACCGAGTGTCCATGCAGTAAGTCTTAAAACTGGAATCTGGTACCGATTAGACAGAAACAATTAATTGACATGTATAACTAGCCTGTTATGATGTATCATGTAAGGATATCAAAGTATATTTAGGTAAATATTTTGTCTGCGATTAAATGGAATCTTTAAAAGAACTGATTATACAAAAGCATATATAAATCGTTGCTTTCTTAATAAGCCTAAAATTTAGCCAGATCTGAAATACTGCAAGAGGCTGCCCAGTTAATCTTTCACCACCTCTGCTAAAATGTTATCAGTAACAAAGAGTTTGAGACAAAAGTCTCGGTAGAGAATGTGATGTCCAAGAGTATAGTTCATATCAGCTTATTATGTTTTAACCCAATATATTTGGTATTTCCCATGGAGAAAAAGGAGTTTTTGTTGTTCTTTCTGTGTTTTTTTGTTTTTGTTTTTTTTCTAAATCTGTATCTGAGATCAGTTTGTAAGAAAAATGTCACCTTTCTCTTTTAGGCTCTTCTAACATATAAGAGTGACCCAACCATGAGAAAAATGATGAATCATCTGTATTTCTATATCATGCCTGTGTTTAACGTGGATGGATACCATTTTAGCTGGACCAATGTAAGTCACTTTGCCTATCCAACTGGAGAGAAAGGCTGAATAAATCATAGAAAACAGAACAGGCAGGAAGCTTGTGGGCAGCCAGCTTAGACATTCCAGAACTACAAGAGACCTCTGCCCCTCCCCCATCATAGCAGCAACCTTTTGATTGTGTTTGTACGTGTAGCTTGGCATAAGAGTTCATGTAAACAAAGATTTCTCCTTTGAAATTAATTGTGAAAAAGCACTACTTTAGTCCAGCTTATTCCATTTGCCTGTGAAGAAACGAGGCCAAGAAAAGACACAGCAAGTCTGTGGCAAATACCAGAGCATGAACCTGGGTCTCTCCTGCCAATCCAGTCCTCTGTCTACTCCCTGGAAAGCTTCCTCTGTTCCTGGAGAAACTCCCCTCAGCGCTGCAATTCCTTCACTGGTTGAGCTAGTAAAATGCAGGTGACTACCCTTCTGAGTATTTTTCCTATACTTATTTTCTTAATTACATTCTAGGATCGATTCTGGAGAAAAACAAGGTCAAGGAACTCCAGGTTTCACTGCCGTGGAGTTGATGCCAATCGTAACTGGAAAGTGAAATGGTGCAGTAAGTTGGGAACTCATTGAGATTCACATCCAAAGGTTTCCGCGGCTTTTACTCGCAAATGTAATGAGCCCGTTAGGACTCTAAAGTAAGACTGATGTTTTTGGGTATGTGCAAAGCTAAGAGAGAAAAAAACACAGATATGTGTATTGGGGCTGTAATTTGCAAAAGAAAATGAAAGTGTTTTTAAATATGTAAATATCAAGAATTTAAATCTGTCTCCCTGATTCTGAAAACTGAAAATTTAAACACAGATGTAAAAGCAGAAAATGGAGGAATACAGTATTTGTCATTCAGAAACTAAAATAAGAATTGTAGTTTGTGGTATAAATCTGGTTCAATGTTTTCATCCTTTCACTGAGAGTAACACTGATCCTGCCTTCATCTGTCTGTGAGGATCAGAGCCGCTGGATCCTTGTCCAGAATCCACCAATCTGCCAGTTATGCATTGACTGGCCACATACTCGGTGAATGTATTTCTGCTATATTTCATCTTTCATTACTACTACCTTTCAAGCAGGGATAGGATATCATTTTAAGGAAGGAAACTTGCAAAATAAAAAAGCAGGTAGGGTACCGGAGAGAGAGAAAATTAGCCATAGCTAGTGTACACTAGGCAAAAACTTTACCTCTACCCATCTTGGTTTTTTAGCTGGGACTCTTAACGAAAAAGACAGCTTAACAAGAAGAAAACAGTTTATTAACATGTGTGGCTCCTGTCACACGAGAGAAAACTCATGAAAAGTTACTCAAAGTAGCAACTTCGAACTCTGGCTTATGTAGCGTCTTCAACAAAGAGCAATAAATTTGTAAAGAAATAGGACAAAGGAAAGCAGCTTGAGGCTTTCGAGGACAGCAAACTGTGGGAAGAGACATATATGGGAGGAAACGAATGGAGTAAGCTTTGTTTGCAGATTCCTCTGGTGCCCTCTCTGGGCTGAGAAGATTCTGTCTCCAGTCAAAGAATTTATAGCCTGCATGTACGCAGAAAAGAGAAGAGCGTACAGAGAGCTTTTCCCGCATGTGCTGCTGCTACATTTCCTTCAGCTCAAACTAATTTTTATATCATGAGGTATGTTTTGGGGTGACATATGTTGGTTTCCTTCACCAGCATCATACTTGGCAACAGGAGGGAGGACAAGGAGAAGAACTATCAAAATGCAATTGTAAGGCGCTGCCCTTTGCAGAGTTAGACCTTAGCTCCCTCAATGTGTAGACTGTTGTGTAACAGAAAATCTTCATTAGTCCCTTAGAAATGAGGCCTGTCACAAAATCACCCATCTTATGATGCTTTGGGTTCTGTGTTAGACACCACTCCTCCCACCCCACGAGCATCAGGCACAATAACTGGGCATGAGCTAAGACTGCTTCCACACGTCCCTCCAGGCCACCTCCCTTCATCGGTTAGAATTGACAAATAACCTGGTAGAGCAAGAAGAATATGGCTCTGGAATATGACAGATATGACTCGATTCTACCATTATGAGCTCAGTGGTATGGGCAATTCTCTTTAATCTATCTAATAATAATAATAATAATAATAATAATAATAATAATAATAACACCCACCTAATAGGGTTCTCATAGGAATTAAAGGAATTTACTATGTTTTATGCCGAATTCAGTCCTAGCTCCAAACAAAGGGTCTAAATATCAGTGACCCATCCCTTCTCCCCCACCCTCCGAGCCTCAGGTCAATTGATTGTAAAACTACTTCTTTCCTCCATAAGACAAGCTTAAAAGTGTTTACACTTATCGGGGAAGAAAGAACATTATATAAATGAACATTGTATAAATACTATAAGGTGTTACTATTGATGGCTGTTTAAAGTTAAAACATGTTTCTTCAGCCTGTACTGAGACAACAAACTTGTTTTCGTTAACTCTCTAAGACCACTAATTTTAACTCCCTTTTCCCCCCTCTCTCTGCTGAGACCATTTTGCATGCTCATGACTGTGTGTCCCATTTCACCAGTTGGCATCTACCCACATCCATATGTATGTCATACACATGCTGCTCATGATCATCTTGAGCACCCTGAATGGGTAACTGAGCTGCGTAACGCTAGCAGGCCGGCCAGCTCTGCCTGTGTAAAGTTAGACTCTTGTTTATTTCCGATTACGAATAAGCATCTTGCTTTCCTTGGTTCTTCTTCACTTACCCAGCTTGTTTCCTTCATACATATGCCTTCTTTGATTTCTTAGTTTCAACTGCTGTTCCAACTAGAATTCCTTTGATTCTTCCCATTTTTTGATCATTCTGATTCTTCCTGTAAGTCAACACTCAAGATGTTGAAGAGGGAATGTGGCAAATGTCAGTTGCAAAATGACCTTGATAGACCACTGTAAGTGGTGCAGAAATGCAAACAACCTGGCTGGCACCATCTCTTGCCCCAAGTCACCCAAGTAGATTCAGGTGATTTGACAGGCAAGCAGATGTGGCCTTCCCCCCTCACAGCATCAAATCCATCTCCCTACAGGTATTTGCTATTCCCTCACTGAGAAAACCACTCTTAGATCAAGGGCATTGAAATAAGTGAAATCTCTAAGTGAACCTCCAAATAAGCGTCCATAGTATAAATAATATGGAAATGCCCATATTATTTAGGTCCACGGAAAACACCTTCAATTCAACACTGAAGGCACAGAAACAACTGCTTCTTTCTCTTAACTAAGTGAGTCTCAAATTTAAAGAGTAGAACATGAAACTGCTTATTACCATGAAAAATCTGTAAACTCCCATATGAGTGTTACACTTGAGTGCATTGAATGAGGAATAGACAGGCAATTTAAAGCATACACATGAAAACAAGCATACCTTTCCAAGACTTCATAGCTCCCTTGAGGGCCTTGAGCCATGAAATGAATATCATTGCACTGAAAGTCCAACAGAGACTCAACAATTCAGAGTAGGGATGAGAACCAAGAATAAATATATAAATGTTATACATTCATTGCCAAAGTTAACTGAGCACATATATTCTGCTAGTCACTGTGGGGCGGGGTTTCCCCTTTCCCTATGTACTCTATTTAGAGAACTTTATGAATACTGCTTTTTCCAAATTGGGATAAGTCCAGGAGAGAGGCAAAGGGTTTGGATGATATCCATACATAAGCTTTAATCCCTGAATAATTCAAGTGTTGCCTACACATAAATTACTATTAGGACAACCTACAGAATGGGAAAACGTTTGAAAATCATATATCTGATAAGGACTTGTATTCAGAATATTAAAAGAACTCTTACAACTCAACAATAAAAAGACAACCCAATTTTAAATGTGCAAGTGATTTGAACAGATATTTCTCCAACGAAAATATACAAATGGGAATAAGCACGTATAAAGATGCTCAGTGTCATTAGCCATCAGGAAAATGCACATCGACGTACCACATCATAGTTACTAAAACGGATGTAATAAAAGAGAAAGACAATAACAAGTGTGGGTGAGAGTGAGGGAAAATTGGAACGCTCCCACTTGCTGGTGGGAATATGAAATGATGTGGCCACTTTGGAATACTGTTTAATAGTTTCTCAAAAAGTTAAACAGAGAGTTATATGACCTAGCAATTCCACTCCTAGGTATATACCCAAGAGAAATGAAAACATCCGTTCATACAATGACTTTTATATGAATGTTTATAGCAATATATTTTGCAATATATTCACAACAACCAGAAAGTGGAAACAAACCAAATGTCTATCAACTGATAAAGTGTGGTATATCCATACGATGGAATATTACTTGGCCATAAAAAAGAATAAATACTGATATATGCTCCAAAGTGGTAGAACTTTGAAAGCATTATGCTAAGTGAAATAAGCCAGTCGCAAAATAACAAGTATCGTATGATTCCATTGATGTGAAATGTCCAAAATAGGCAAATCCACAGAGAGTAGATTAGTGGTTCCCAAGGGCTAGGTAGAGGGAGGAATGAGGAGTGACTGCCAATGGGTAAGGAGTCTTTTGGGAATGAAAAATATTTTGGAATTCGACAGTGGTGATGATTGTGAATATGCTAAAATTCATTGAATCGTACACTTCGAAAGAGTGAATTTTATGGTACGTGACTCATTGCTTCATAAAGCTATTAGAAAAATTTTAATTGCCATTTAGGAGCTAGTTAGGCACTTAATGAAATATAACTACTTTTTTTAGAACACTCAACCACCTACTATTGTAAATTAGGTGTGAGATGGAAAAAGAGATTTGTTTGCATCCCAATTACTATGTCCCTCTCTGCACATGCCCTCTCCTACCAGAACCCACTCACTCTATCGAAAAAGAAAAAGAAAAAGAGGGGTGGGGCTGTTTGGGGCAAATATTTTGATAGATCACCTGAGATGAAAGGGAAACTACTACATACTGGTTGTTTTAAGACAATGCCTGTGAAAGAATAGATGGTCACTGGCTAGTTTTCTAAGAGGATGGGATCCTTTAGTTGAAGTGTCTTAGTTTTGAAAAAACTATTGTGAGAACCTGAGCTGAATTTCTGTAAAAATACAGGGAATTTCAGAGACTAAATTTGGGGCAAGGAGAGGGGGCAAAGAATGAGAGGTGACCAGAATATCTAGAAAGGAACTTTGGAATTCAAAAATGTCTAATGAGGATTTTAATTAAATTTTGCTGCAAAGTATGTAAATTATCTTTGTTACTGCATAACCACCATGATCAGCAATATTCAGCACAATCTACTTCACTAAGGCTTGTGGCATTGGATCTATTTGGGAATATGAGGAAGTGCTAAGTCTGGCCTCCGGGTAAGCTCGGGGAGAAAAATAATCCACATCAAATTTTCATGGAACTCGCAACAGGAATGCATTGCCTTGTAAGACGGTGAATTTACATCACTGGAGATTTACAGACAAGGTTGGATAACTTTGGGCTGAGAATGACACGTAGATGGGATTAAACATCAATGAGATGTTTGAAGTAGACTCTTAAAATCCCTGCCACTTCTACGAGGGGTGATTCTAACATATTATGTGTTAATTCAATTTTAAATCAAAACACATGTATTAAGCATATCTATAATGAGAGGTGCTGTAAATCGTATCAGAAAGTTCTGAAAGATTCAATGAATCCTTATCTAACACCCAAGGAATTATTTGAGATTCTAGAGAAATAGAAAGAGGAAATCCGTTGCCTTATCCTAATTGCTTTACAACCAATTTAGTGTAAAAAGATATATCAATCGCCTAAAATCTTCTGTAGAAGTTGATAGAGAAATTTAAAAATTAGAGAATCAATGAGTTAAAATATTATGCTTAGTTGTACTTTTTATGAAGGGAGTAAAGGGCATAGAATCCCAGAGATTTACAAATTTAGATTATAGGGGGTTTGCTCACTGGTGGTGTTCAGATATGGCTAACATTTATGTAGGATTCATTATGTGCCAAGCATGTGCCAAGTGCTCGAAATAAATTTCTTGTTGGTAGATGCTATTATTATCCCTATTTAACTGACGAAGAAACTAAAATTCAGAGACGTTAGGAAACTGCTCCAGATTACACACAGATTGAGCCAGAAAGGGAAGCCAAGTCTGATGGACTCCAGCATCCCTTTTCTAGCCATTAGTCTGACCCCTTTAGGGATCAACTTGCCTTGAATGGTCACTCCACTCGTTAATGTGTGGCTGCAAAGGAGTTATTTACGTGTCAAAAGAATAACAGGACTGGGCCTGTTTAACCAAAACTATGAAACAGACAAAAGAGATTGGGGATACATGGTAAGAAGGAAGAAGAGGCAGATTCCCCAGGGGCTATTTCTGATCTGGGGCCACCTCATGCTATGCAGGTAGTTTGAATTTGCAGGTGATATCAAGCATGTGATTATGAATTCTCCAGGGAGATATTTTTCTCCCCCAGTCAGACCTTGGTATCCTCCCACGGATGCAGATTTTTTTCTGTAACCCATACTTTCATTAACAGTTTCACCCTTTGAGCTTCCCAGGTATACGTGCCCAGGTCTTGTTCTTCCTTCTTAAAAATTGTGGGTCCAAATCCCGGTCCCTCGCCCTCACCACAGGCCGCCATCGAAACCAGCCTCGCATGTCCGTGAATGCCCCTGATAGGCATCAGGTTTTGCTTCAGCTACTTTCATTCCAGCTCCCTCTTCCTGTCTGTTCCCTCAGGAGTATTTTTACTGTATTGATAATTTAGAGATATTTTTAACAGGAATTTTTTCCACAGTATCTGCCACAATTCTGCCATATTGCCCCAAAACCCAGCTATCACTCTAGACATGAACGCAATTAGGATTACTGTTGGCCTGACTTCTTGGTGGTGGTCTTAAGACTTTCTCCCATCACCATAACGGTCTAAAACAATCCTGTTTGCACCTGACTTTACAGAACCTACCAATGCCAGGCCAATTTCTTTGTTTGCTGCCTCCTACAAGCCATAACACCACAAGAGCCATACTATCACAGTTTTGAATTAAAGCTTTCCAAATAAAAGTATGTAGCTTTAAAGTATTTCTTACTCTTATCTCAAATGTTGTCTTTTAAATCCTTGTATAATAGTCCTTTTGATATGTGGAGAGAGCCGACAATGAATGTGGAAACTTAGGATGAACTGGTTCTCCCTGATTTTTCTGAGTCTGTTATTTTAGGCGTTTTCTTTTTGTTTCTCTTGTAATGCAGTCTGTAGTGCATGCCATGGATAAGCACTCTCCATCCATTTCAGACTCTTTTTAGCGTGCCTTCCTGTACTCCTGAGGTCAAAAAAGATAAAAACTACATTTCTTAGAATCCCTTACAGTTGGAGATCTGGGTGTGATTTAGTTTCCACCATTTTGGTGCCCTCAGATGAGACTTTGAATGTGCAAGAAGGCAGTCATTTTTCTGTGACCTCTGTTGCCCCTGATGTCCGGCAACATTGTGGAGGTATGTAGTTTATCAGAGGCAGCTTCGCCATCTGCTTTTCCCTTATGTGCTACTTCCTCATTTTAGTAAAGGCAGGAGCCCTCCAGGTATCATCCCTCTTGAAGGCTCTTACTAGAATTTCTTTCCCAATGGCTCTGAAAGACCCTTAACACCTTATTTAAAAAATAAAACAAAACTCTGCTTAAACTAGCCACAGGGGATTCTATACCCTTTCATGAAACCCTGACCAATACAAAGTCACCCAGGAACATTTAATTTCCCAGTCCACATCTATTACCTCAGCCAAAAATACTGTACGTTCCTAAGCTCTTTCTGATACTCTCTTCAACTGTTCTTTTTCCTTGTTTTCATTATTGCTACTTTCCCACCTTTTTATATTCAATTATCATCCACTCTATTTTGGCCTTTACAAATAATATATACCTATGAGAAACATTAGTAGGCTGTTATCTCTGTCTCCTTAGTATCACTCAGCTAAAGAATATATTGTTGATTCCTTTCAGTGATTCTCTAACTCATCGACCTTAAATATGTTTTTGCAAATTTCATTTTTTTTGCAGAATAGGAGATCATAAGGCTGAACTGAATATCCTTCTGTTTCTAAGACTTAAAGAAAATACAAAAAGCTTTCATTTCCTTCTCTTGCTATAGAAACCTGTTTTCCAGGTAATACACCACTAAAAAGAGCTACTTTATCTTTTGTGAAGTCACTCTTAAATCCTATTTTTCCTAATTCAGATACTGATTATATACAAAATTCACTTTGTCTCCTTGTTTTATATTTCACGTTGTTTATACAATACACACCCAAATACTTTTTTCAATGAGCTTTTTGTAACCATAGATTAAATAAGGTTTTGTAACCATAGATTAAATAAGGTTTGATTGTGTGTGTGTACGTGTAAATGATATATTGTCTTTTTACTTCTCCGATCATGCTTGTGGGTAGATATGTAAGAATTTGCATGTGAAGGACAATATCTTAATTTGTAACATTCATTCCAACATCATGAACAAATATCTGTTAAAATTTTTGAAAATGATGTTAGAGTTTTAAAACCTTTTACAAATAGCTCATTTTTCAAAGTCACCGAAGTAAGTAGCATCTAAGAATATTTTTGAAGTGAGGCATGATGGAGGTCACAGAATCACTCCCTCAGCTCCTTGGACACTGAGCTACTGATATTTCATCTGTTACTGATTTTTAAGTCCACTGATTTTATTTCACCAGTTTCAGCAGGTAACCATCCCATGCTGCTCAGTCTGGAGGAGACTCCAGTCTTGCCGTGGGTAAAGCTTTTATCTATTCTTTTTCCACTGTGCTGGTTGCTTTGCAGCATTATTGCATTTCTGAGTTTACCAAAAACAAACTACATCTCCATGATAATTTTCCTCCAGCTGTTTCATTTGCATTTGACAAGTCATGTTATTTTTTATTTTCATAAATTTCATGCACATCTAACTGCCTCAAATTTTTTGGCTCTTGTTTTTAACATCTCATAAACATTATATAGCATTACGTTCCTTCTGGGCCACTGTTGTTAAATATTTTCCCTGTGTTCAGATTCCTAATTCTCTTTCAATCTATATGCATATTTTTAATGCAAACTCCTTCTGAGGTAAGTTTTCTGTTATTAAAACAATCTCTTTTGAGTGCTATTCTTACATGCAGAAATAGGAAAATGATGATATTCTTTTTACCTACCACTTTTTATAACTGTTTATAGCTGTGATACGCTGAATAATGACAAGAGGCACATGGAAGTCACCTTGCCTTTAAGCCATCTAGGTGAGAGAGGGGTAGGAGATGAAATCAGAGAAGAACCGGAGGCAAAATGACATAGGTCCTGCATCTTAGGAAGAACTTTAGATATTTCTCCGAATGGGATGGGAAACCACTGGAGAGTTTTGAATTGAAAAGTGAAACGATCTAACTTTTTAAGATAATTATTCTGGCTACTTTGTACCAAAGGGATTTTTGAAGGCAGGTATTTAGCTTCAAATTATATTGTCGAAAATATTGTAATAACTGTGTATGGTATCAGATGGATACTAGACTTATCAGGGTGATCAGTTTATAAGTTACATAAATGTCTAATCACTATGTTGTACATTAGAAACTAATATTGATTAGACATTTATGTAACTTATAAACTGATCACCCATAGTGAAACTAATATTGTATTTCAGCTGTAATTGCAAAACAAAAATAATTAAATAGAAAAAGATGCCTTCAAAATAATAAACATGTATAATCCAAAACCTTAAAATATATATATATATACTTTCCTATTTGAAAGCATTGCTTTGAAAATATATAATATTTTCCACATCTAAGAATATTATTATCCACATCTTTAGAGAATCATGGGAAATACCACAATGAATTCGCAATGTAAATATGTCTGTATTATATAAAGAACTAAGTGCTTTTTTACAGGAACCAAAATAAAAATAAGCCACCATGCAAAAAAATTTCCAGTAAATATAGCAAAGACAGTTTTACTTATCATTTTTACATAAACACTTCAGAATCAAGCATTACATAAAATAATTTTTAAGAGTCCATATAAAATATGAAGAAAAACTCCAAGACTCTAGAGGTTAAAATTTTTTTTAAGTCATAATTTATGAAAATAAACCAACATGATAAAATGGGCAACCTCCTGGTAATCAAAAATGATATTAAAATAAAACAAGATAACATTTCATCTATTAATTTATTCCCCAAGATGTTTAATATGATAATCTACACTGGAAGCAATGGTAAAACTGGGAGAATATGTATCTCTGGGGACATTAGAAAACCATCACCATTCATTACTCCATTTATTCAAAAACTAAAATTGTACTGCATGCATTCTATTTGCTAGGCATTTAGGACGCAGAGAAATCTAAAAGATTCCTTTTCCTCATTGGATTTAAAATCGTTGAGGTTGGAGTAGGTGAAGAGAAGGAAGAGAAAGGGAAAGGAGAGGAGAAAGAAAAAAAAGAAGGAAAAAGAAAAAATGAAATAAAACATTATAGATACTATGTAGAAATATATAATGGTATATCTATGTAGATATATATAGACATGCATATGGTACAGTGGAGATATAAAGGAAGAAGGGACCAGTTCTACTTGATAAAGTCAAAGTCTTCACAAAAGAGATAATAGCAGATTTAAATATTAAAAATGTGTTTGTGTTTCAGGTAGACTAAACTGTGGGGCAGGAGGTAAATACAGCAAAGAATTCAGAGTCAAGAGGGCACCCAGGTCGAGAAGAGTGGTATGTGCTTGAGGAAAATATGCAGCATAAAATAGAATGGGGTTTTGTGAGGATGGCAGGTGGCGCTTTATGGCTGGAACAAAGGATGATGAAGGCTTGGTGAGAGAAGAGGCAGGGGAAGGTACCAGGGTTCATGATGGACAATGCTGAGATTCAGTGCTGTGCTGGCTCTGATTCTATTCTAGAAGCTGTGCCTGTCACACTGAACTGAGGTTATGCGTATATGGAGTTTTGTTACGAAGAAGGTCACAAAAAGTCATTGCAAACCTTCAGGGCATATCGATTTCATCTGAAGATTTCAGAAGGAGAATTATTTTATGTTAGAACTAACACAAACACATAACTGAGTGGACTGGACAATCCACATGAATTTTTGAGGTAAAACAAAAATCCCAAAGAAGTTGTGGGCTTACAGTCTATATTGACTTTGCCTGTCAGGAGTATTTTGATAGAAAAGTTTAATAAACACCAGGTAATTAGAAATCTTTAAAGGGAGGAATAAATGGGAGCTTTCAAAGCTGGGAAGAAAATGACTGATCTCTGGGCGTCACCTGAGTAGGAGTGTCAGCCAAAGGACTGGGCAGTAAATTGCAACAGGACCGTAATCCAGGAAGCAGTGGCAAGGATGGAGAGGGCACAGACGAGCAATGTGGAAACGGCAGCATTCGCTTAGACCTCGGCATGTAGAAGATAAAGTTCAGAGGGACAAGGGAGAAGTCTAGGATGGCTCCATTTCTGGCTAGAGTTGTGACAAAGGTGTCATCCACCAAGACTTGGCATCTAGTGAAAGGTGAGGATTTGGTGGCAAACATGAGTCCACTCTGAGCAGTGGATTTGAAATGCTTGTAGGAATCTAGGAGAAGATATACAATAGGTAACTGAGTCTATGCTTGAAGTATTGAAAAGAGTCTGGTCTTATCATATAGGCTTGTGGGTCCTTAACACAAAGGGAGTAGTTGAAGCTTTGAGGACAGACTGGATTGCTACATATGAAGAGTAAAAAGACCAGACAGTCAAAGCAAAACCTTTGACCTTTGCATGCCCTTTGATCTAAGCATTCTATTTTAAAAATGCATTGTAAGGAAAAAGAAAAAGACACTTACCAGGGAGTAATTTGTGATCATAAAAGATTAAAAACAACCTAATGTTGAACAGGGCAATGGTTAAATTAATACATATTGGTGAAATTTTAGGAAGTCATAAAAATGGATAAGAAGTTCATTTAAAATAACAAAAAGCTTATAATACTGAGTCTAATTCTGGCTAAAGCTTTTTTCCTTGACTACAACTCTATAAAATATATAATGATTCTATATGTACATGTGTCAGATATGTGTGTATGATATATACACATTCACATACAAACACGGGGAAAAAAGATGAGGGAAAAAAAATACAGCAAAATGCTGAAACTGAAAAACTAGTGCTGTATTTTCTTCTTTTAAAAGTTTTCTAAACTTAATTTTACAATTCTACTTTAAGGAACAAACTTGCCTTTCAGAGTATACATTCTGTATTTAGTTTTCCCATCTAATCTACAAGTGATTAGCCAAATGACCAATCAATAAAGATGAGTATTTAAAGAGAGGTACATAATGAAATGAATTCC
Organism: Pteropus medius; assembly: GCF_902729225.1. Classification (NCBI taxonomy): domain Eukaryota; kingdom Metazoa; phylum Chordata; class Mammalia; order Chiroptera; family Pteropodidae; genus Pteropus; species Pteropus medius. The sequence continues at coordinate 2,662,474 of NW_024350926.1, read as the reverse complement.
AGACATAAATTCCATTTACATATATTATCTTATTGCTACTACGAAACTTTAAGCTGGCCACCCTACTATCGCACTGGAATTTTAACAACACTCAATAGAGCCACAGGAATCATTTAAAAAATATTTATTGAGCACCTGATAGATGTATAGATGCTACTTTGGAATGTTTCTTTAGATCAACGAATCAGTTTCTAATTTTTGAGTACATTTTTCTCTACCTATGTTCAAATGAGACTTTAAATAAAAACATCTCCCTGACCATCTAACTTGGACCTATTGTTAGTCTTATAAATTCATTTTGCACAAAGTCTATTTGTTAAAAGACAGAAAGAATAAAATTTGAAAGAGATAAGAAAATAGGCAATGTTATACTTTCCTGTTGAGACTGAATGAGTACAACTTTTGTGGAAAGGTATTAGGCAATGTCTACAAATTTAAAAAATGCACATTATTTTGACTAAGTAATTCTACTTTCAGAAATAATTCCTATTACTATAATCGCATCTGTGGAAAACAACATGTACAAGGACACTTACTGCAGCATTCTTTATAATAAGAGTTGGAAGCGTCCAAAATGTCCATCAACAAAAGACTGGTTTAATAAATTAGACTACAGTTATACATTGAAATAGACAGAAATGGCCAGAATTAGACAGCTATTTTATGTACTGATATGAAAAAATCTCCGGGATTACATACGTATACTAGTTGAGCAAAGCAACGTTTAAGATTAAAATATACAAAGAATACTGCTATTTGTGTAAAAATGTTTTCACAGATGGATATAATAAAACTGGCTTTTTGCTTATAAATGCATAGACTAACCCTGGAATAATACTAGAAAGTAGTAAAAGTGATTGCTTCTGGGGAAAAGAAATGGATGGCTAGACAGATGAAGGAGGGAGCAATTTATGTGGCATAACCATGTACATTCACTGGCCAATCAAAAAAATTAAATACAGCAAAGATAAGTCAACATTCTTTTCTGAAAAAAACTAAAAATAAAATTTTAACAAAAATTAAGCTACAGAATGTACTACCACCATTCAGAGCGCTTCTCTTTTTATATTAGTTTTTGTTATTTAGCTTAGTTTTTATTCGTAAAACATGGGGGAGTGGGACCTAAAAGACACAGCTGATAGGCTTATAAAGAAACCATATTATACCCCTTCCATCACCATTCCTCACTGCCCCCACCCCCAGCCCCACCAAATGGGGTAGGCGTGGGAAATGCAAAGTTAGTTCCCACTTAATTACATGTTAGGTAATCTAATAAACACCAAACACAAAGCCCTTCGCCCCTCTGGCCTCCTCCCCCATCATCTCGTTGATATTCCCCTAGAAGTGTTGGCTACAGAATAGATGGAGGAAAAAAATTAAGTTGTACACTGATTCAGAACATTTTATTAAAATTGATTGTTTTACTATGTGGAGAAGTAGAAAGTACACATCAGCAAAAATATTTTGATTCATGTGATGGATTTCATTAGAACACAGAAACTGTCTTCTTACACCGGCATTTTTTCATGTGAGGTTCTGGCCGGCCCTTCTAGCCCATGAAGTTCTGAGAGAGAGATTCCAGGTTCCACAACAAAAATAGCACTAATTCATCTCATTCGTCACCCTTAAACTGGGAAGGCACCTTGGCAACAAAGACAAATATGACTCAGAGCTGTGGAATTCCTTGTCTTTTTGCTTATTCTCCTTCTCAGGTCTGTTCTTACCCTCAGGTATAATTTTATTGGCATCTATTTTCGGCATAGGCCAGAAACTTAGAAAACAGCAGCGATGCTCAGGCTCTCGTGCCATCGCTTACCTTTTATCATAACCTTAAATGATAATGAAACTGACCTTAAAATATAAAACGCAGATGAGATTTTGACGTGATGGAGTAAGAGGGGCCTTCCCATAGTGTCACTGGGTGAACACTGAGCTCCTGCCGTGAGCAAAGCTCAAGCCAGGCAAATAGGAACACTGCTATCCAGGGCTTGTTCTTGGGAACTGGAAGCCCAGTGAAGGAGGCCAGCCCGTTGACCATCAGCTGTGACTTGAGGCCAAGTGAAAGCTGATGCCTTGAGGCATGAATGTCAGCTCACAGAGGAGAGAGGAAAGAGGAATTCTGACTGGGGTGAGGAAGCGGGAAAGCTGCAGACAGGCGCTGAGCCTTCCAGGCGTGGAAGGGTTTTAATAGGTTTCAAGAGAGGAGCTGGACAGACAGTCCAGGCTGAAGGAAGAGGAGGAACAAAGGGAAAGACACATGGGAGGGAATGACGGAGCAGGATCCAGCTCTGGCAGCGCTGGGGCTGGGGCTTCGGCTGCTTACAGGGTGTACAGAAAAGAACATGAGCCTAAAAACGCTCCATCAGTGAGGGCCATGCTGAGGGCTCAGGGCTGATGCTGTGGGCCACAAATAGCCAGGGAGAGTTTTCAAGGGGCTTGGCAGAACCCCATGATCTTTGTGTTTTAAGAAAGCACTCTCAGTGCTGAGAAGGATGGGTTACAGCATGTGGTGGCAGGGAGAACAGCTGAGAGGCCATGATACCGTCCAGGTGAGAGATTATGAAAGCCCAGATTAGGTGGGGATGCAGAGGAAAGAAAGAAGATTAAACTCGATGGCTGATTGGAGGAGAGAGGGAGGGGATACCGTGGGAGTTAAAGAACACCCTGAAAAAACAAATCCCCCAGATGTCCAGTTTTAAGGATTTTGACACCAAAACCGAAGAATGGTAATAGAGAAGAGAAAAAGAAAGATTTTTTCTGGAGGCATCCTCTAGTCGGAATCACATTGATAAATTCGTTAGTTTATTTAATAAGTATTTTTAAGGGCAGTACGCTAGGCACAGGAGATACAAACAAGAAAAAGACAATTCCTTTCCTCAAGAAGATTGACAGTTTAATAAAAATACAATTACATTAATCTGTGATAAGTGCTGTGTGGAAATAATTAAAGGGTGCTTAGAAGAGTATATCAGTGTCCTTTTGCCACTCTCACAAATGACCACAAATTCGGTGGCTTAAAACAACACAAGTTCCTTTTCTTAACAGTTCTGGAGGCCAGAAGTCCAGAATGGATTTCGCCAGGCTGAGGTGTGCTGCGACCACACTCCTTCAGGAGGCTCTCGGGAGCATCTGTCTCTGCCTTTTCCAGCTTCTAGTGACCACGTGTACCCTTGACCTTGTGACCTCTTCCTCCAAAGCCAGGGACATAGCGCCCTCTCTCTCTGACTCAGCTTCTCTCTGCTTCTGTCACACAGCCCTCTCTTCGTCTGTAATCAAATTTCCCTCTTACAGGAGACTTGTAAGTACATTTAGGGCCTACCCTGTAATCCAGGATGATCTCCCCATTTCAAGAACTTTATCATGAAATGCTGTGTCTGGTGCTTTCACTTTCTGCAAAGGCCCTTTGCCATATAAGGTAACATTCACAGATTCGAGGGATTAGGACCTGGCAATCTTTAGGAGCCATTATTCAGCTAACTACACGGGATATAGAGAAAAGGCCCCTAATCTGGCCCCTTTATCCTGAAGGCAATGGTGAGCCACCGGAAATTTAAAGTGAAGGAGTTACCTAGTAAGATGTGATTTTGGAAAATTAATTCAGGACTTCTGAAGATGCAGATTGAAGAAGTGCCTGGAATAATAATAATAAACCCCTATAATAATTCAGGAGAGTTTTGATTAAGACAGTAGTAATTGAGTTGGGTGTATTGGAGAGAAATTAAGACAATGTCATTAACAGCTCTTTATGGATTGTTGTATGCAATAAATGGTTTCCGGTGTGGTCAGGTGCCATACTCCAAGATTCGTTATACAAGAGCAGAAGCAGATTTGGGAGAAGGTTGGAGGAACCTTAGGCCAGGAGGGAAATTTTTATCTAAGAAAAAGTATGTTCTGAGAATTAACCAATTTGCTTGCCAACTGTTTTAGATTGCAATCCATTCTTGGAGCCTGCCTCTAAGAACAAAAACAATTCTATCACACAACTTCTATCGCTAAATGTTATCTTCACGTTCTTAGAATAGAATCTAAGGATGTTAAGGAAAAATAAATATGTAATTAAAGTAGAATTTTTTTTTTCTTCTGGACTGGAATCATAAACTGTCAATGCTATAAAGAGTCTTAGCAATCATTTTCTGGCCAAGAGTTCTCAGCTTTTTTCCCCCACTACCAATACCCAGTTGATGAGTTGAGCAAACACTCTTGGTTACTTCCAAGCATAGCCACTCCGATTCATCCTTTTCCTCCCCCATTACAAGAGTATATTAGAACAAATTAAGAGTTATTTATCAGAATAACTAAATCATTTTTTTTTTTAGTTAAATAAGTGTATAATGTGTAACTAGCTACTGCGAGACACCCCCCACAACCAATAGCAACAGGTCATCACGATACCACATGAGAACCACGGTTTTGGGTCCCTAATCCACTCAAGACGAACGCATCCAGAACAGTGGCGTGCCTGTCACCGACCAAGTTCATTAGTACAGTTCTGACTGAAGCCCTGTTTTGTGATTTTTCAGTCCACTGCTGCTTCCAATATGCCATCCTCATCCATTCCTTCTCTAAAGACTGCCTCCACCCTCATTTGTCCATCCAGAAGGACAAAGGCTCAGAGAAGCAGCAAAACCTTTTTTTTTCTTTTTAAGTAAAATCATATTTTTTCACGTTCCATCCATCTCGAGTCCCACAGAGTCTCCTTGCCATCACCACGTCCCCAGGGCTCCCCATCCTCCCTGCTCTCTCCCTCCTTCGTGCCGCATGCACTTAGTCTGCACTGCACGCTTCACAATCGTATTATATCTACATTGCCTTGTCCTCTAATTTCCTCATAGGCGCATCTCTTGTCTCCTTTCTAGATTTATGAGGGCCTCGTAGAGTTTTCGCAGCTCAGTACTCAAAAACCAAAGAGGTGATGTATGGTATGGAAGCTAAACTGCTGAGACGTTCAGAACAGAGATGTATGCTGTTTTATTTGACAAGACTGAAATCTCTCGCCTCTGCAGTGCAGAGATCTGTTATATATTCTTCAATTGTTCTACATGTGAAGATGAGAAAGAGAATTTTGTCTCAGCTTCAGAAACAACCTATTGGCTCCCATAAACTAAGGAAAAACAAAACACCTTTAGATTCTCATGCTCCTAAAACCTAAAGGTTTAGGTTTGATGCTTCTTGTTCCTTTCCCCGTAGAGATCTATTTTATCATTGTTTCCTGGATATTGAATCCTTTTCGTTTGTTTGTTTGTTTGGTGTTGTTTACTTGTGTCCTTGAAATGCTATGTCTGGTGCTTTCACTTTCTGCTATCTTGGTCTTCTATAGTACAGCAGGTATTTCTGATCAGAATCTGTGTGATTGAGGCAAGATATAGACAGGATTCTTCAAATTGTGTATGTAACACAGCTACTGAAAATCTCAAAGGGACTTACTCTTCAATAATGTGTGTGAGCTATTCTCTTACATTTTAGTAAAGCTTGGATAATGCTCCCCAAAGGCTATAAATAAAATTAGGTCATTTTAGTGGCTTTCTTTCCACCTGAATTAATTTACTTCCATTGTAGAGGCCCCGCTATTCAGATTGTTTTCATTTTTTAAAGACAGGGTTGGTCTAGGAGATGAGTAAGGCAAAAATTCAGAGAAAAACACAGGCAGAATTTTGAACGTAATATCCCATTCTGCTAAATCAATACTCAATCTGTGGTAAGTAACACTGGCAGGATGCCAATCCATAAAATAAACCACAAAATGCTATAGCATACATATTCCAGTGTCTGCTATGCTTCTCAGGCAAACAGCATTAAATCGAAGGATGGCCCTTCTTCATAGTATACAGTTTAGCTTGTGCATGATAATTGTGAATTAAAATGTTTTTTCATTTCATTATGTGCCCAATATTGGTCAAACACTGTGCTAGGCCCAATAATAGGGAAATAGGTATGCATACGATTTTAACACAAGGTATTAAATTTTATGACAAATACAGGTAAAGGATGTTATGGACACATGTAGGAGAGGCACCTAACCAAGCCTAGGGCCATTAGAGACAATGCCCCGAGGTAGTGGTAACTGAATTGAGCACTGAAGGACAAGGACAACCAGAATGTGAAGAGATGTTTCTGACAAAGGGAATATGTGCAGTCATAAAGGCAAAGGGGTGTAAAAATCTCAGGAAATCATCAATAGTTTAGTAGAAGTAAAGGTAGAAGGCTTAAGGCAGACAGGTAGAAGCTAAAATTTCAACAAGGTCGACCAGAAACAGAACACGAAGGTCCTTACCCCCTAAGTATCTGGTCAGAGGGAGGGAGCATGACCCTCTGAGTTCCAAGGAAGGGGAAAACGGTGTAACTCTGAAACTCTTATAGAAAGTACATGAAATTATCAAGTAGATGGTAAAATACCAGTCACAGTCCTTTCTACACAGCAATGGAGAAAAATCAAGTTTTTTTTAAGACAGAAAAAACACACCCACAGATTATAATACATACTACTACCAAATTCAGACATTTTGATCACACTACCTATGTGGCCTTTAAGCCATAGTAAAGATATTAGAAATTTGTCCAGAAGGCATCCACTGAAGGGTGTTAAGCAGCAGAGCAATGAAATGAGATTTAAGTTTTTAGAAGATTACAATGACATTGTTGAGGAGGCTGAATTCAAGGTATGCCAGGCTGGAGTTAGGGAACTATTCTGACAATGCAAGGGTCTGAACTTTGCTGGTAGAAGTAGGCAAAGAGAGATTTAGCAGATCAGATCAAGAGAATTTGCGATCCAATCCAACAGAGGGGTGAGACAGAAGAAAATCTCCAGATTGTTCCACCTAAGTTTCTGATTTAGGCCACTAAATGAATGAGGAAAACATAGGTTAAGAAACACAGCAAGAAGAGATCAATGTGCTGGAAAGAAAAAGAAGATTTCATCTAGGGACATCTGGAGCCTTCAGAGCCTCGAAGACCAGCAGATGGAGATGTCCCGAGGCTACCGACATAGAGGAATTTGAAGCTAGAGATAGACGTTCAGGATTCATTGACTCGCCTACTCAAGACTTTTGCTCCAGTAACTGTCTCGTCTCCTGTGTTCTGTTGTCTGGTGGGTTGGTTGGTTTAGAATGTTGGTTCTCTACTAGATTTTCCTCTTCAGCATAAAAGCATGTTACTCTCCCATCTGAAAAAAATCCTTCTCGTCTTCACTTCTTCTACCAACTACTGCCCCATTTCTTTGTTCCTTTTTAATTCCTCTTTGCTTGATCATTTCGTTTCAATTTTGCTCTTCTCCTCCCCTAACTCTTTTCATTGGAACGCCCAGGGTTCAGTCATTCGGTCCCCGACTTTTTCTCTTCTCTATACACATTCATTCCTTTAGATATCTCATCCTCTACCATATATATGTCTATGACTCCAAAATGTACATCTTCAGCCCAAAATGTTCTCTTAAAATCCTATTTATAACATCTACTTGCCATCTCCACTGGGGTAGCTAATAGCCATCTCAAACTCAAACTCTCCAAAACTCAACATTTGATCTTCACTGTGCCAGAGCTGCTCTTCCTACAGCCATTTTCAACTCAATTGATAAACAACTCCATCCTTCCAGTTGGTCAGGCCTAAAACCATGTTATAATCTTTAACCTCTCTCTCTCATACCCTACCTACATCTAATCTATTAGGAAATCCCTTTGGCTGGACCTTTAAAACAGCTCCAGATTCCAACCATTTTTGACCACCTCTATTATTACCTTCTTTGTCCAAGCCATCGTCAACAGCTCTCACTTGGATTATTGTAGGAGCTTTCAAACTAGTCTCACGGCTTCTACCCTGGCATGTACGCATGTGCACACATGCACACTATCCTTCAGCCAAAACGAACCTTTGAAGTATAAGTCAGATGATGTCAGTCCTCAGCAGAAAAGTATTGCAGTGGCTAACCATTTCACTCACCCAAAGGGCATAAAACAGCCTACAAAACCTCGTATGATGTGGGCCCCCACCGACTGTTCGGTCTCATCTATTTCCACCCTCCCCTCAACACTGGCTCCATCCACACTGGCCAGGCAGACCCCAGGCCTGCCTTGGAGCCTTTGCATTAGCTCTTCCCTCTGCCTAAAACACTCTCCCCCAGATGCTATGGCTGACTCCCTGCATTCTTCACGTCTGCTCGAAAGTCGGTTTCTGAGAATAACCTTCATCACACTCTTATAATTACAACCCACCTCCCCAGAATTCCTGACCTTTCTTACACTCTTCTATCCTTTTTTCTTTTCCACAGTACTTTTATAATACCCAGTGTAATTCACTTATTCCGTGTTTATTGTTTATTGTCTCTTTCAACTCCTAGCAATGTCACTAGAATGTAAGCTCTACAAGGCAAAAACCTTTGTTCTGTTCATTAATGTATCCTCGTGTATAGAACGTGGCATGTGCATAGTAAATATGTGCTGAATAAATGGAAATAGTTGAAGAAGCCATATTCATTATAGAGAGAAATAACAGAAGCGAATGGACTAAGGGCAGAACAATTGTGTACTCCTCCTTTGAAGGGACTGATAGGGGAAGAGAGTCCCATGAAGAGGACTGAGAAGAACAGAACAGGGTGGTTGGAAAAAAAATATAAGAGAACAGTGTGTCCAAAGCCAAGGGAGGAGAATATTTTAAGCAGCAGGTCAAGCTCTGTGAAAAGCGGGGTAGGGTGAGCCCCCTGGCCCTCCTGAAGCCACTTCCCCTCTTCCCTGCTTTGCTGGCAAGCCTATGCCTTTTAGCCCTCCTTCATCTCCACATACCTGTGCTTTCTCTGCATCTTACACAAAACCTTCCTGTTGTAAACAGTTCTCTTCAGTTACAAATATCTCTGCATTCATTCTTTGGAAGAAAGCTCACCAGTACCAATTACAGTTTTTATACAGTCTAAGAGGAAATTTAACGGCCCTATTTTCCCTAAGACTTGTTTAAAGCTTACTCATGAAGCTATCACTCTGTATTTTGTTGAGGCCAAGGGAGGATTTGTACCCATGTGCATAAACAATTTGGGGCTCATCACCTGTATATAAAAAATTTTTAAGTACCTCATTTCCTTTCTGAAACTGTTAACATACGTTAAAATACTTATAACTTAGGGGAAGCTCAGAGTTGAAGATTTGAAATTATTCAAGAAATGTTTAGGTAACAGAATATTGTCATGGACTAACAGACTTTTTGAAGGTATTTTGTTGTTGTTGTTGTTGTTGTTGTTGTTGTTGTTGTTGCCCTTGTATGTCCTCAGCCTTCCATGGAGGTGAACTGAGGTTTAGTAGTCTAATCAAAGAAATAGTCCAATATAATAATTAAGGTTCAAGTACCTTCTCTGAGCAGGGTAACCTCCACTTATTCATTCAGCAACATTTAAAGAATAGTGAAGACATCCACTTCCCTAAGTACTTAGAAAGAAGAGTCCATATAAATAACTACAGTACAAGTACTACCGGATTTACAGCCAGACACAGTCATCTCTAGAACTATCCTATATTCTATACCCAGCCACTCTTCCCACCATATGTTAGATTTGTCCCATCTATGCTAGTACAGGATGTTATAAAAACCTCAAACCTACCCAGAGTGGATTGGTATTGGCTGGATGTTGTAGGGATGCTGAGGGTAAAGCTAGTAGCCTCGAGTCAACAGGGATATCTCACTGAGGCTATATAGCCAGAGACACAAGGCTAGATACTCACCACCTGCATCCTGACCTACAGCCCTGGGTGCTCCCTATTCCAAAAGGAACATATAGCACTGGTCCTATTTTCAATACCAACTAGTTCTCTCTCTTGCTGCTCAATCTTGAAGGAAAAGAATCATTAAGTTTTTCTCTCTTTATAAAGGATAAAAGACAGTAAATCCACCCTTTGTTAGTTGAAAAACAATTAAGTCCCTAGCCTCTATGAAATTCAGGAGTAGCTTAGAAGTAGTTATAATGTACAGAGAGAATAAGAATGAGAATACTAAAGAATTAAATGCCTTCTTTGATACTTTGAACAAAGCAAGTAATTTACCTTTAGCAACTTAGAATGTTTAGTTATTTAGAAGGGGGTCTAATTTTCTAAGGAAATGTCACTAGAGCTGTTACTCATTATCCTAAATATTTGGTAAGCATATACTTTAAAAAAAAAAGTTATCAGAACACTATGTTTATATAGTATGTCATACTGAATATAAAATTTTCTCAATGGGTCATATTTTTATTTTGATAGCACATAAGCCTCCAAAATGAAGTTTAAAGAGACAGCTCGGGAAACTTACTCCCAGTTACATTTGATGGAGCTGAAGGATGAAGACAGGAAGGCAGAGGAAGGGAGGAACATGGTGGCGTCATGAAGTGACTTCTGTAGTGCGCTAAAATGACCATTTGAAAATCAGTTATCAATTCACAATAACGACAGCAACACAATAATAAAGATAACACACTAAAGAAAAAAATGTTAAAATACGAATGTAGAATAAAAAACAAGATCTAAGCAAATGGAATGACATAACATGTCCTTGCACTGGGTGACTCGGCACAGTGATATCCTCCCAGAACCAGTAGAAATCGAATGAAGTCCCAATTAGAATCTCAGTAGGGTTTTTCATTTTGTTTTCTGCTCTTGGGAATTAATAAAATGATCATAAAGTTTATAAGAAAAAATTAATAGACCCTAAAAAGCCAATAAAACTGTGAAAAAGAAGAACAGTAAGGGGAACTTGTCTGGCCTGATATCAGAGCACATTTTAATGCTACCATAGCTTGACAGGATAACAATATGGAAATAGACAAAAAGATCAAAAGAGAACAGAGAATCCAGAAATAGATCCACACATGCAGACTTTAATATATGACCAAGGTAGTGTTTCAATTCAGTGAAAAATGACAGAATATTAATAAATGATGCCAACAGAATTGGCTATCCACATAGAAAAAGCAAAGGTATAACCATGTGTCACATATGTAAAAAAATAAATTCAAAAGAATTAAAGACTTAAATGGAAAAATATAAAATGATAAAATTCTTAGAAGAAAATCTATAAATTACCTATAACTTCTAAGGACAGGGAAAACTTTCTTAACCAAGACAGGAAACCCAAAAGCCATGTAAAAAGAAAAGACAGTGATTATATAAGATGTTAACGTCCCAAATTATAAAAAGTTACCATAAACAATTGAATAGAAAATTTATAAACGAGGATGAAATGCAGTACAGATGTCAGACAAATATCTATACAAAGCTCTTTGATACACAGGTAAGAAAAAGATAAACAGCCCAAGAGAGAATAACATGAATTGCTTAGGACACAAGCAAGCAATTCAGAGAAGAGTCCGGTTAAAAACAAACATATCGACTGATGCTCAGAAATACTTGCAGAAAGGAAGGAAAATTAAATTCTTGCCATCAAACTGGCAAAAATCAAATGCGACAAACTTGTGGGGTATCGTGGTTAGAGATTAAAGGGGGATGGCACTCTTACACGATGCTGTGGGCGTGTAAACAATAACAATCTTAGTAAGCAATCTGGCAAAATCTGTGAGAATTCAAAATACAATCCTTTTAAAACTTCAAAATTTTGAATCATGTGAATTTAACACCTACTCATATATATATTTAAATATATCCTTCAACCCAGTGTCCTATTCCTACAAATATTTTCCATAGAAACAAAAGCACTCGCATATAAGAATAGTGTACTACAATCTTTATCACAGTATTGCTTTTCTCAGGTCAGTAGTAATGTAGAGAAGGAAGAAGGTGGAGAGGGAGAAGGAGAGGGAGGGATGGGGAGAGAAAGAAAGAAGAGAGAGAGAGAGAATTCCCAGCAATAGGCAAGTGGGAGACTAAATTATAACTGTGATAGAATAGAACTTCTAAGAATGAATTCAAGTTGATGTGGAAGGCGTCCCACAAAATATTACTGAAGTAACTAGCAAGTGGCAAAAAACTATACGATGATGGTCTTGTTTTATGACCAAAAAATAGCTCCTATATAAATGAATGTATATCTATCTCTTTATATAAAAATATATACATGCATGGATACATGAATACATATATACAGTTACACATGTGTATGTTTACAAACTATCTTAACAACTATACTCCTTAACATGGGTTACCTGGGGTTAGTTGACAGTGGGAGATGCAAGTGAAAAATAAATTTTAAAAAAGACTACAACAATTCAAAAAGAATATGATTCTATTTATGTGAAATTTAGAAGAGATAAATGAAAAGAAAAACATTGAAAATGAAAACGTAACCAGTGAATTTATGTGACAATAACTGACTTTCCCAGATACAGCTTACTAAAGGACCCAGCTGCTTCTGTCAAATCAATTTCCATTAGAGGCCAGTTGCTGCAAAATGTAAAATATAACCAAACTTGCCTATCTTTTCTGTTTTTGTTTTCCTCTAAAAAACTTTAAAAATTTTTCCCTTTTAAAAACAATTTTTAAATGATCATGGAAATGCAAATTAAAGTCATAATGAGATATCACTTTGCACCTGTCAGAATGTCTATCATCAATGAATTAAATAACACATGTTGGTGAGGATGTGGAGAAAAGGGAACCCTCGTACACTGCCGGGGAAATTGCAAATTGGTACAGCCACTATAGAAAACAGTATGGAAGTGACTCAAAAAATTAAAAATAGAGCTGCCATATGATCCAGTAATACCACTTCTGAGTATTCATCTGAAGAAAACAGAGACACTAATTCAAAAAGATAGATGCATGCCAATGTTCATTGACGCATTACTTTAAATAGCCAAGATATAGAAGCAACCTAGGTGTACACTGCCAGATGAATGAATATAGAACAACACTCGGCCATGAAAAAGAATGAAACCTTGTCATTTGTGACAACATGGATATTTCTAGAAAGTATTATGCTAAGTGAAATAAGTCAGACAAAGACAAATACCATTTTAAGAGGTACAAACTTGCAATTATAAAATAAATAAATCATGGGAATGTAATGCACAAAATAGGAAAAATAGTCAGTCACAGCATAACTTTGTACAGTGAGAGTTACTAGACTTATCTTAGTGATCACTTCATAAGATATATATGTTGCATCACTATGTCGTACACCTGAAACTAAGGTTAACTGTACCTTAATAGAAAAAATAAAACTTCATGTATCTACTTGTACTTTTTTTTTCTGTAGACGTGATATTGCTGAACTGTCTTTTTCTGTATGACAATATCAATTTTCTTGGTGAGTTTAATCTGTAAGGATTTTTCATAATCACTTTTACATTAACAGTTATTTCTGCCATCTTAATTCCTGTTCTCTATTTTTAAATATCTTTCTCTCTTACTATTTTCCATTGAATGGATCAAAGTTACTTATGCTAGCTGTGAAGTTTGTGCTCTATTTTTCTTCTCTGGTGGTTATTCCTAACTTATTAAAACCTAAGCTTAGGTTTGTTTTTCTCTATCAATTTCTAAATTTAATCGATAACTATATCTCCTTTGCAAAAGACACCACTCACTTAACATGCTTTTAATGCTTCTGGTTCCCCACCCTTCAGCAGTTTGTTATACTCTAGAATTTGAACTAGATTACTATACATTTTCTTCCTTTGGACATTCCTCGTTTAGACAACAGATCTTACTGAGTTGATTACTCTCCAGTAGTTCTCATTTAGAGTACCTTCTTTGGAGTTGTTAATCATTTTGTTGGAATACTTTCACCAAGAGTGTTTTCAAATTATGTCTGTGTATAGTATGACTTTTAAGGCCTTTTGTGCCATAGGACATCTTTATTTCACTCGCACATTTCAATGACGGTTCAGCTAGATATAAAGGTCTAGACTCAAAAAATGGTTTTTTTAATTCTTTGGAAATATTACTCCAGTGTTGCTATTAAAATGGTAGATGTGAATCTAATTCTTGTTCCTTTATAGATGACCTGCTTCTTTCCCTCTGGAATTGTTTCCTTTGCTTAAATTTTATCCGAGGATGTCAGTATTGATATTTTCTCTTCTCTTGTTTGGTACACAATAAGTTCATTCAATCTTTTTCTAATTGTGGGGAAATTTCAATTAGCAGTTCTTCAAATATTTAACTCTTCTTTATTTTTTTTTTCTCTTTTAGGGCCCCTATTAATCAGATATTGACACATTCTATTTTTTAAACCCTTTAATTTTTCTCTCATTTTTTTAGTTCTTTGTTTCTTCTGGATGCCTTCTGGGAATGTTTCAAAATCCACTCCATCTCATTAATTCACTCATCAACTGTATTCATTCGACCCAGACATTAAGTTTTTTTTTTTTAATTTCTATTATATCTGATTGGTTCTTTTTTATAACTTCTTGGCCCTGTTTAATGTTTACAATGCCCTCCTCTATACCCTTGAGAATATTAGGATTACTGTAAGGTCTTGTTTCTCTGGCTCATTAATTCTGCTCTCTCTAGAATTAGTTGTTCAGTTTGTGATCTCTCCTTCCCAATGCTTTACATTGGTGTTCTTCAAATATTTCTTTATTCTTCCTGTTTCTTTTGGAGAATCAGCTATAGTTTATATGTTGAGTTCTCAGTTCCATCCATATCCCACTTGCTTCTGAGGCATCTCCAGAATGAGACTCAAAGGAGGAAAACCACAATTGCTATAAGTTCCCCATCTTGACACTCCTACATCATAAACTAGACTTAAGACCCTCAAGATTTAGTCTGATTTAGTTTCTTCTCATGTTCAGTAGAATTAGACTATGTCACAGGATCACCAAACAATTTCCATTTGTTTATGGAAAGAAATAGTTTTCTAGGCACATGAGAGGGATAATAATGGCAAAGAATGGCAAATAATGATGGAAAATGTAATAATTTCTGAAATTTCTTGGAACCTTAATACTTTGTGATTGTTATAGTGAATCTTATTTTCCTTCTTCCCCTTCATAGACCCTTATGAGGTAATTTCTTAATTTGAAAATTATTAAAATTTAGTTTTGAAGATTTCTTAACTGAACCATATCTGACCACCAAGATAACTGGAAAGGTTTTTTACAAAACCAGTTTGGATATTTCTGATCTAAAAATGTAGTAAGAATTGGTTTGATGTGTTCGATGGAACTATTTCTGTCTTGCCTCCATGTTCTTGATGGAGATAAAATACAAATATTGATATTTGTATCTTACCAGATACCTGTACAAATGTCTAGCCTTTTCTATTGATCTAACACTCACTTATTCAAAAATATTTGTTGAAAACTTGCCATATGCTTGTTCTTGTTGCCAGGTGCCCAGCAAGAAAGACACAGTTCCTGCAGTCACAGAGCATTAGAGTCTAACAGAGAATCCAGATTGAATATAGGTTCTGTTAGAGCAGGGATTTTTTTTTGTGTTGTCTTCCAGTGTATTCCAGGCACCTAGAACAGTGTAAATATTGTTCAAATGTTAAGTGACTAAATATTTAACACTAATTGCAAGTGTGGGGAGCATTATGGAGGGAAAGTACAGATGTTGTGGAGTAGATAGAAATGAGAGGCCTTAGCTGCTCCAGGGGGTTGTATAGAGCTAGTTCTCTTTAGAGGGGTTCATGCAGGCTCAGTTAACCAATCGGTACCTCTTTTCTATTCAGGCCACCCTCCTACTAGGTATGTAGGCTTCGGTCACCTTGAATTTTTTCAGTAATTGATTTCTGTAAATGAGAAGTTAGACAGATTGCTTAACAATACTATGTGTTTATAGAAATAAAAGAAAAATCACAGTTTAACAGATTTGTGTTTCCTGCTTCTTGTCTGCCCACGCCCATGCCCCCACCCCATTTTCTTTTCTAACTTGCAGATGAAGGAGCATCTATGCACCCTTGTGATGATACCTACTGTGGACCTTTCCCAGAATCTGAGCCAGAAGTGAAAGCTGTAGCTAATTTCCTTCGAAAACACAAAAAGCACATTAAGGCTTACCTCTCATTTCACGCCTATGCTCAGATGTTGCTGTATCCTTATTCTTACAAATATGCAACAATCCCCAATTTTAGCTGTGTGGTAAGTAAGTATTTGACCCTGTACATGTGTGTTGGGCTTCACGCTTCTTTTCTAATGCTAAGATGGTTCTAAGTAGTAATGATAAAGCGAATACATATTGTGTTTATTCTAATAAGCATTTTATATATTTTAACTCATTTTTTCATAAGCAGATAAGATAGGAAACTATTATCTCCATTTTACAGATGAGAAAATTGACACCTAGAAAAATTAAATAGACTACAAACACAGTTACTAAGTGTCATAGCAAGATTCAGCTCCAAATCTAGCTCTAGTATTGTTGTTTTTAACCACTGTGCTATGTTGTTTCTCAAATGCAATCATTTCAAATCTATTTACATTCTTACCACAGGTCACACAGAAAATGTCAGTATGGATTTGATTAGTATTGCAGCTTTGGTCACATGTGCAGGGCTGTGATTAACTTTATTGAGCAAATAATTGCTCATAAATTATGGTCTGACTCTCATTAATTAAAAGCAAGTTTTAATTTATTTGCTTAATGCTACTTGCTTAATGCTATTTGCTTAATGCTACTAAGTCTCTGGGCACATATCTGACAAGGTAGTGGTAAGAAATAACAGCCTTTCAGGCATAAGATTACCTGAAAGTGAAAAAGCAGTGTTCCTTTCTCTCTTCATTTCAGAAACTCAACAAGCTATCCACTGTAGGCATAATTCCTAGTAAAGTGAGCCTGATTCAGAACCTACAGTATCTAAAGGCCTACCAAGTTCAAGACCAGGCCAAACTAAGATACAGTGAGGAAGCGGAGCAGAGGGAGCAGTGATCATGAAGAAGCACAGGAGGGCTTTGGGGTTGCTGCTAACTGTCTGTGCCTTTACCTGGCTGGTGTTTCATGAGTGTGTGCAATTTGTGATCATGCATTGAACTTTAAACTTAAAATTTGTATTCTCTTCTGTATGTTATACTTAAATTTTTAAAAGTTTTATAAAAGAGAAGCATCCATTTCTCTCTATATACCTTAACTCTAAATCCTGCACCAGTTACCTGAGGTTGCAGTCCAGGACTAGAAGGGTTGGGGAAGGTGAGGAGGTCAGGAGATGGCCTGAGAGAAGATTTACATTCTGTCCAAAAGAACTTTGTTCTTGGCATTCCAAGCAAGAATTCTGAGCAAATTCTCTCCCTTGACTAATATTATGAATGTAATAGTTCTATTTGACAGTGCCATTCTTCAGCTGCTCTGCTGGTCAAATAGGCATTTTGTTGGTGGGTGGTGGTGGTGTTGACCTAGCATCCTAACCACCACGTATCACAATGTTTCTATAGGCAAACGTTTAGCCTTTTCTAAGTTGGGCACAGTGTCTATTTATAGTCTCACAACAGATTATATAGGGTATATGATATATTAAAACTATTACATGAGAATGTTCTCCATATTTTGAATTTATCTTTCCACCAAGAGTTAACCTATTTTCTTTTTGTCTTGGTTTGGAGGATGTGGTATAAAGAGTAGATTAGTTGTTCACAGCCAAGGATAGATTTGCCTCCCAAGGGATATTGGACAATGTTGGAGACATTTTTGATTGTCACAACAGGGCTGGGGGATGCTATTGACATCTAGTGGGTAGAGGCCAAGGATGCTGCTAAACATCCTGTGATGCACAGGACAGCCTCCCACAGCAAAGAATTATTCAGTCCAAACTCTCAGTAGTGCCACTGTCGAGAAATCCTGTTAGTGGGTTACATATAAATCATTAAAAACAGGATTATAATTCTCCAGGTCATCTCTGAGTGTTAACCAGAGACCATTAAATTCTATTAAAATTGTTCAAAAACATTCCATCAATATATAGGAGTCTGTGTTTCTGCTAGCATTTTTTAGGTCATTCATTAAGTTGCTTTGGATATGCAAATAAAAAATATTCTCCTTAGCTGAGGTCTGATAAGTGAAGCCAGGGTCCTTTAGGACAATTGGAAAGAGAAAGCAAAGAGAAAAGAGGAAGTACTTAAGCTCTCTCAAATAGGTGTCTAGCTGTGCCACCCAGGAAAGTAATCCTCAGAAAATGTGCTGAAGTTTCCACTTTTTGTGGAAAGATCATATCTAAACCTCTTATCTATATGCAACTGTACTGAGTAGCAGAAATGCAGTGAGCTGAAAAGGCTAAACCTACGCACACGTTTTGTGTAAACAGGCAAAGTGGATATGTATTATTTCTTTCTTAATGGATTTTTCCCCTCTGTTTTAGTCATCTGTAATAATGAGGAACAAAAGTCTCTTCACTAGCAGAATGCAATAATCTTCTAAATGTAGAAATATCTGCCCTAGCCATGGGATATTTGTGACCATTGAATAAGATGTTAGAATCTTAAAACATTCTCCATATTATGGATACCTCATTATGGTGTTTACATCCTTTTTAATACTGGCTCCTGAGAGGAGACTACCATCACCGGTGAGATCAATAATAAACTGTCTGCCAGGTTCTGGAGCCTGGTCCCTGAATATCCACGAGGGGTGGCATTTTCTGCAAATGCTGCTTTATGCATCCCTGAGGCGAATGAAGACAGCAAGCGGAAGCTGGGTCCAACACACAGCTCCACGTTGCCTAGAGTGCCTCAATGGATGTTTTAAATTATTTATAGCCTAATTGAAATGGGATCATTGTACACTGGTTTCCACATACTGCTTTTTCTCTCACCAGTCATATAATACTTCTCTAACTCCTTGTTGAAACCAGTGTTTTCATGCCATTTGAAAACGTTTTCGAGGGTAGCTTCATTCTAGCTCATGTTAGAATGTTTACCATTTTCGTGTTTTGATCACGTTGAGCATTTCAGCATTGGTGGGAAGAATTCCACCTCAGAATTTCTACATCTCAGCACTACCTGGCTGAGCTCTGTCAGGCGTACGTAACCTTAGCAGTCATGGAGCATTCTGAAATTGTTCCTGTTCCCAGTGGAGATAAACATAAGAGAAGTCATTCTTACTAAATTAGAAGGCTTCTTAATTGATCCAAATGTGTTTTAAATACCATGTACTCAAACACTGAAGTAGGTACTTAAGGATCGATAAGATTATGTTGATACTCTTACAGATCTATGCTTATTCAACATTCATGCAAGAAATATTGATTAAGCATCTGTTATATATAGGCTCATGGCTAAATACTGCATATGTAGCTATGAATGAGACGGACATGGGTCCTGCCTATCAAGCATTTTGTAATTTATGGAAATATGTGTCTGAACTAAAAGTAAGAGGACAGAACCCTACATCAGCATCAGACGATATGAGTACTTATGCACTTATCCCAACTCGACCCCTCCTTGCTGTAGAACCCCAGCCTGCCCATTTAACCTTGATGAGCCTTCCTTTTCTCACCTGTAAAATAGGAATATTACTGATCACTGGCTTGTTATGAGGATCAAATGTGTTCTAAAACATATTGTACAATGCAGCACGTGACAAAAAGTAACATAACAATATTATTAAATATAGCTATTAACTGATGTGCCCATCATTGTTCTTCAACTGATGACTGACAAGGCTCAAACAACATGCCAGTGTTTCCAAGGATTTCAATGCAGTAATGTAAGTGATATAATTTCTCTATTTTCCCTCACAGGAATCTGCAGCTTATAAAGCTGTGAATGCACTTCGGTCGGTATATGGGGTACGGTATAGATATGGACCTGCCTCCAGCACATTGTGTAGGTTTCCTGTGTATGTTGTGTTAGAGTCGTCTCTTGAACTAATATCCTGTGTAATTACTTCCCTTTAAAAAAAAGAGAAGGTGTGTTCCACCCTAAAGTGGGATTTTTGACTACCAAATTAGCCAAGGAAAATGAAGGGAGTTTATCTCTGATTAGTTTTTTGACAGAAATCACTGCACACACTTAAATAAATTCTAAGCGGAGAATATTCTAGGCATGTAGCAATGACTACAAAGTTGAATTGAGATTTTATGACAGTAGAAAGTACCAAAATGGTCTCCTTAAGCAATTGTAACTACTGTAAGCATGGAAATGGGCCTTGAGATGATAATGAAGTAATGTTTCAGCCTGAAAATAGCTTCCCTTTTATTCCTTTCCATTCTTCTTATGAAATTCTGTTTCTTACATAACACCTTCAGCTGAATTTCTCCTTAAAAGGTGATTAAAATTTTTTTAATTTTATATGAAATAAAGAACGACTAAGTCTATGGAAAGAACTTGCACAAAAAAATCAGGAGACATGGATTCTGCTCCTAATTCTGTCACTAGATATAATCCTAGCCAAGATATTAATTCTGGGCTTCGTCTGCAACTGTTCAATGAGCATTTGGATTAGATCATGTCTCAGGGCCTTTCAAATTCTAAAATTCATTGACTACGTGATTTGGAAAATCTAGTGAGAAATCATAAATATATGAAGGTCTGTGAATGCACATTAAGGTATCACACACACAGGTTATATGTATATGTGAAGATAGTGAGATCCAATTATGCTTTTCGGTGAGGTAGCAAATTTCCCCTGATGTCTTTAATCTACCTGTCATTATATTCCTAACCACTTTCTTCAGCCTTCAGAAGAAAATCTTGGTTTATCAATTATCAATGCTTATCAAATAAGTTAATCCTAATAATGAGAGTGTCCTATATATCTGAACTTTTTTTCAAACTCCAGGATCATTGGTCTAATGCTGACCTTTTTAGAACAATTTTTCAATAGAGCCACCATGAAAAGGGAAATATAATATTAAAAAGTCACATTACCAACTTTTGGTCAAGGTAGCAGAGTAGGAAAACACTGTGATCACCTACTCCCGTGACTACATCAAATTACAACTAAATTATAGAGCAGCCATCCTTGAGCACCACCTGAAGACTAGCTGAACAGAACTCCTATAACTAAGGATATAAAAATGCCACGATGAGACTGGTAGGAAGGGCAGAGACAGAAAATGGGCTGATCTAATACCCCAACATGTGTGGAGGCTAAGAATCAAGAAAGATATCTTGGCTGTGGAGGTTTACACTGAGGAGCAAGGGGTCCCAGCCCCACATCAGGGTCCCAGCCCCATACCAGGCTCCCCAGCCCAGAGCACCAGTGCCAGGAAGAAGAATCCCCACAACATCTGGCTGTGAAAATCAGTGGGGATTTCCTCTGGGTGAGAGAGAGAACCACTGTAGACCCAGGCATTGTCTTATAGGGCCCAAGAACAGACTTACTCACCTACACTTGTCATAAGTTCCAACTAAGGGACAGCAGCTCGAAAAGCTCCAGGAACATATGAGAAGGAACTGAATTGACTGGCTTCACAGAAGGGGTAGAAGAGCAGCTCTCTCCAGGACAGAAGTGCTGGCAGGGACCACTGTTCCTTTGTTGAGCCCTCCCACCACCCAACCTACACACACAAGCGAGAATCGAATCTGAGTCTCTAACAATCTAACAAGGCTAATACCCCTTGCCCCACTCTGAGGATTTCCTGAAACTCTGCCCCACTCAACTCACATACCAGCCGAAACCTCTTCCACTAGCTATTCTTCACAAATGGCCACCTAGGCCTGGGCTATAGATTTTCCTAAAATCTCTCGAAGGTTAACAAATCCAAAACAAGCAGCAGCTGGCTTCAGCGTGCCCTGTGCCTCTTACTAAGCAGCCCCTAGCCTGGCACTACTGGCAGCCAGCCTCAGTTTACAGCATAGCCTCTCCTAGACACCTCCAAGCCCAGCATAGGCAACTATCAACCATAGACCACTTTACAACTCCTACCAGGTGTTCC
This sequence comes from Pteropus medius, assembly GCF_902729225.1. NCBI lineage: Eukaryota > Metazoa > Chordata > Mammalia > Chiroptera > Pteropodidae > Pteropus > Pteropus medius. The sequence continues at coordinate 2,640,763 of NW_024350926.1, read as the reverse complement.
TGGGCCAGGCATAGGCAGCAGCTGACCTGGGCCTGCACCAAAGCCCCTCTCTAGAGGATCCAGAGCCAACACACACAGTGCCCAACTTCAGACCAGAGAACAACCCAATTAGCTCCACAAATGACACACCTAAAGGGTGGACTGGGCAGGCACCAGAGCAAATCCTGCTCTACGAGGTCAGCTCCTGCACAGTAGCTCATCCACTGTAGTCACAGCCAGTCCTCACAGCCAGTCAGCCTGAGGGTAAATCCTACCCACTGGCATACCAACAGAAATAAAGGTTCAGGTACAACAGGAGGGCATATACACAACCCACACAAAGAACGCCCATGGGCCACCCAGCTCAAGTGACCAGGGAGAATACAGCACTGAACTCCACAGGACACCTACTACATAAGACCACTTTGCCAAAAATGGGAGACATGGAAGATCTACCTAATACATGAAAACAAACAAAGGGAAGCAGCCAAAATGAGGAGACAAAAAAACCATGTCCCAAATGAAAGAATAGGATAAAACTTCAGAAAAAGGACTAAATGAAATAGAGGTAAGCAATCTACCAGATACAGAGTTCAAAGCACTGGTTATGTGAATGTTCAATGAACTTAGACAAATAACTAATGAACTCGGGGAGAACTTACACAGAGACAGAAACCATAAAAAAGAACCAGTTGTAAATGAAGAATACAATAATGGAAATGAAGACTACACTAGAGGGAACGAAGAGCAGATTAGATGAGGCAGAGGATCGAATCAGTGATTTGGAAGACAAGGTAGCAGAAAACCCAATCAGGACAGCAAACCCAATCAGGACAGCAAAAAGAAAAAATTTGTAAAAGTGAGGATTGTTTAAGGAACCTCTGGGACAACATCAAATGTTCACATCATAGGCTTACCAGTGGAGAAAGAACAAGGGATAGAAAACCTATTTGAAGAAATACTGACTTAAAACTTTCCTAACTTAGTGAAGGAAATAGACATACAAGTCCAGAAAGTGCAGTTAGTCCCAAATAAAATGAACCTAAAGAGATTCACACTATGATATATCATAATTAAAATGCCAAAATTTAAATAAAAAGAGAGAATCCTCAAAGCAGCAAGTTAAAAGCAGTTAGTTCCATACAAGGATCCTCCCATGTGGTTTCTCAATGGAAACTTTGCAGCCCAGAAGAAACTGGCATAAAACATTCAAAGTGATGAAAAGCGAGAACTTGCAACTAGGATTATTCTACACAGTAAAGCTATCGTTTAGAATTGAAGGAGAGATAAAGAGCATCCCACATAAGAAAAGATAAAGGAGTATTACAGCACACAGTATTACAAGAAATGTTAAAGGGACTTCTTTAAGAAGAAAAAAATAAAAAATATGAATAATAAAATGGCAATAACTACACACCTATCAATAATTACTTTAAATGTAAATGGATTAAATGCTCCAATCAAAAAACATAGAGTAGCTGAATAGGGAGGAAAACAAGACCCATAAATATGCCCCCTACAAGAGACCCACATCAGATTGAAAGACACATACAGACTGAAAGTAAGGTGATGGAAAAAGATGTTTCATGAAAATGGAAACAAAAAAAGCTGAGATAGCAATACTTATATCAGACAAAATAGACTTAAAAACAAAGCCTATGACAAGAGACAAAGAAGGACATTACATAATGATAAAGAGATCAATCCAACAAGAGGATGTAATCCTTGTAACCATTTATGCACCCAAAGTAGGAGACTCTAAATATATAAAACAAATATTGGCAGACATAAAGGGAGAGATCAACAGTAATACAGTCATAGGCAGGAATTTTAACACCCCATTGACAATAATGAATAAATCATCCAGACAGAAAACCAATAAGGAAACAGTGACCTTAAATGACCCATTAGGCCAGATGACCTTAATTAACATTTTTAGAATTATTCACCTAAGGGAGAATACACATTCTTTTCAAGTGCACATGGAACATTTTTTTAAGATAGACCACATGTTAAGCCAAAAAACAAGTCTCAATAAATTTAAGAATGAAATCATATCAAGCATCTGCTCCAATCACAATGGTGAGAAATTAGACATTAAAAGAAAACTGAAACACACAGGAACATGTGGAGGCTAAATAACATGCTACTAAATAATGAATAGGTTAATAACAAAATTTGGAAGAAATCAAAAGATACCTTGAGACAAAAAAACACAACAACCTAAAATCTGTGGGACACAATCAAAATAGTTCTAAGAGAGAAATTCATAGCAATACAGGCCTACCTCAAGAAACAAGAAAATTTTCAAATAAACAATCTAACCTTATACCTAAAGGAACTAGAAAAAGAACAAAGCTCAAAGTGAGTAGAAGGAAACAATAAAGATTAGAGCAAAAACAAAAGAGTCTAAAAAACAATAGAAAATATCAATAAAAGCAAAAGCTAGTTCTTTGAAAAGATAAAAATTGATAAACCTTTAACCAGACTCATCAAGAAAAAAAGAGAGGACTTGAATAAATTAAATCAGAAATGAAAGAGAAGAATGACAATCAGCACCACAGAAATACAAAAAATTATAAGAAAATTCTATGAATTATATGACAACAAATTGAATAATCTATAAGAAATGGATATATTCCTAGACTGAATTAAGAAAAACAGAAAATCACAACAGACCAATAACTGCTAACAAAATCAAGTCAGTAAGCAAAAAATCCCCAACAAAGACCTGGACCAGATGGTTTCACAGGTGAATTTTACCAAATATTCAAAGGAGAATTAACACTTAGGTTTCTCAAACTATTCCAAAAACTTGAAGAAGAGGGAAGGCTCCCAAGATCATTTTATAAGTCTAACATTACCTTGATTCCAAAACCATATAAAAACATTACAAAAAAAAAGAGAAAGAAAATTTAGACCAATATCCCTGACGAACATAGACACAAAAACCTTCAACAAAATATTAGAAAACCAGATTCAGCAATACATTAAAAAGATCATATTCTATGATCAAGACGGATTTATTCCTGGGATTCACAGTTGGTTCAATATCCAGAAATCAATTAACATGATACACCACATAAAGAAAATGAAGGATAAAAACCATATGATCATTTCATTAGATGCAAAAAAAAAGAAAAAAAGACACCTGACAAAATCCAATATCAATTTATGATAAAAACTCTCAGCAAAGTGGAAATTTAGGGAACGTAATTCAACATAATAAAGGCTATATACGATGAACCCATAGTTAACATTATACTCAGTGGTGAACAAGACAAGGATGCCTGCTTTCACCGCTTTTATTCAACATAGTAATAAAAGTCCTAGCTATAATGATCAGACAAGAAATAAAAGACATCCGAACTGGAAAAGAAGTAAAACTGTCATTATTTGTCAATGACATACTATGTAGAGAGAACTAAAGAGTCTACCAAAATACTATTAGAACTGATAAATGAATTCGGTAAAGTAGCAGGATACAAAAATTAAGATTCAGAAATCAGCTAATCAATTAATATTGCATTTTATACACCAATAAATCACAAAGAAATTTTAAAAAATAATTCCATTTACAATTGCATGAAAAAATAATAAAATACCTACAAATAAATTTAACCAAGGAGGTAAAAGACCTATCTTTGGAAAATTATAGGACACTGAAAAGAGAAATTGAAAAGGACACAAATAAATGAAAGAATATATACTATGCTCATGGATAAGTAGAATTAACATCGTTAAAATGTCATTCTACCCAAAGCAATCTACAGATTCAACACAATCTCTATCAAAATACCAACAGCATTTTTTCACATAACTAGAACAGATAATCCTAAAGTTTATATAGAACCAGAAAAGCCCCCAAATAACCAAAGCACTCTTGAGAAGAAGTACAAAGTTGGAGGTACACTATCTGATATCAAACTATATACTAGAAGGCTGTAGGAATCAAAATAACATGGTACTGGCATAAAACCACATAAATTAATGCAACAGAATAGAGTCCAGAAAGAAACCCACACCTATATGGTCATTTAATCTATGACAAGGGAGGCAAGAATATACAATGCAGTAAAGACAGTCTATTCAATAAAAGGTGTCAGGAAAACTGGACAGCTACATGCAAAAATATGAGACTAGACTACTTTCTTATACCATATTGAAGAATAAATTCAAATTAGATTAAAGACTTAAATGTAAGACCCAAAAGCATAAAACTCCTAGAAGAAAACGTAAGCAGTAAACTCTCTGACATTGCTCTTAGCGATATATTTTTTTGGATATGTCTCTTCGGACAAGGGAAACAGAAAATATAAACAAATAGAGCTATATCAAACTATAATGTTTTTGCACAGTGAAGGAAATCATCAACAAAACAAAAAGACAACCTATCGAATGGGAGAAGATGCTCACCAATGATAATCCAATGAGAGGTTAATATCCAAAATCTATAAGGCACTCATACTTAACGCCAAAAAGATACTCCATTAAAAAAGTGGGCAGAGGAACTGAATAGACATTTTTTTAAAACAGGAAATACAGGTGGCCAATAAATATATAAAAAGATGCTCGACATCATTAATCATCAGAGAAGTGCAAATTAAAACCACAATGCAGTATCACCTCACACCTGTCAGAATAGCCAGCAACAATAAATCAACAAACAACAAGTGCTGGAGAGGATGTGGAGAAAACGGAACCCTCGTGCATTGTTGGTAGGATTTTAAATTGGTGCAGCACTTTGGAAAACAATATGGAAGTTCCTCAAAAATTAAAAATAAACTACCATATGACCCAGCAATCCCACTTCTTAGTATTTATCCAAAGAAATCCAAAACACTAATTTGAAAAGATACATACACTATGTTCAGTGCAGCATTTTTTATAATAGCCAAGATATGGAAGCAACCTAACCATCTATAAACAACTGGATAAAGAAGTTGTACGTACATACAATGTAATATTACTCGGCCATAAAAAGAATGAAATCTTACCATTTGCAACATGGATGGACCTAGAGGGTATTATGCTAAATGAAATGTCAGACAAAGACAAATATCATATACTTTCACTTACATGTAGACTCTAGAAGACAAAATAAACAAAACAGAAACTCAGATACAGAGAACATTTTAATGGTTGCCAGATGGGAGGGGCTTGGGGGGGTAGGTGAAAAAGGGGGTGGGATCCAGAAACACAATTGTCAGTTATAAAATAGTCAGAGGGATGTAAAGTAGAGAATAGGGAATATAGTTAATATTATAATAAGTATGTATGGTGCCAGGTGGGTACGAGACCTATCACGGGGATCACTTCATAAGTTATATAAATGTCTAACCACTATGCTGTACACCTGAAACTAACATAATATTCAATGCCAACTGAAATTGAAAATTTTTTTAAGTTTTTAAATAATGGGGGAAATCACATTACCAAGTAATACCTATATATATTAACAATTTTAAAACATTAATTTTTAAAAATTTTACTCACACTTCACATTCTCAGCTTGATATCAAGACATAGTCATAGTATTATATTTACTGAGAAGAACCTGTTACCATAGAAATGAGGCTGTCGCAGTACTGTGATGTAACTGTTGGCACATATAATCTCTGACTTTGGCTACTATGACTACTATTTGTATTGCCGGTGTACTCCAACCCAGAAGGACAATGAAGCCACAGCCAGCCCACCTTCTGTCTTTAATTGAAGCAAAGAGAGCCTGAGAAACACCAGAGTCACGTAATTGCCATCTTCACATAATAATTCTATCTCTAACTTGTCCTGGCAAAAAATAGCATAAAAAAAATTGTGTCATATGAGTAAATAATGCTCTGAAATTTTTAACATAATAGTGTGTCAGGCTAGATCATATAAATTTCAGGGAGGAAGTATATAAAGATTCTTCTATGAAACATATACTCATTTATTTTAAAATTATTAAGAGCATGTTATGCTAAAAACTACATACTGGGCACTGTGGGGTGTAAAGATGCAAAATAACAGGTAATATATGCTAAGCACATTATTTCATTTCATTTTCACAACGACAGTATGCAGTAGGTATTATCCCTTTTTCAAAAGGAGACACTGAGGCACAGAGAAGTCACAGGTGGTAGGACCGGATACAGCCCAAGTTTGCAGTCTACCTCTAGTGCCCACACTTTCAACTCTGTTGAAAAGCTGGAGCATGTGAGATCACAGGAGCCTTAAGGAGATAGTTGCCAGAAAGGATTGTCAGGGAGGTTAAACACTACTGAGAGGTCGAAAGTTAGATCTGAGGGAGAAAAAGTTTTTAAAAAAAGGAGATTAGGCTTGCTGTCTTTGGTGACTTTCAAGAACAAAGTTTTCATGGACTACTAGAGGCAAGAACCAGGGTAAAAGTGGTTGAAGATGTACAAGAAACATACATACTCTTTTGAGTTCTAAAGTGACAAGAAGAACAAGAAGATGGCATATAGCAGGATCATGAGAAGTACTATAGGAAAACCGTGCTTAAACATTTTGATCAGTGCAGATGCAAAGAGGTGTGGGGGCGGGGGTTAATTAATGAAACAAAGTCCCAGAGAAGGGACCCTCTCACTAGCAGAGAAGACAATGAATGGTATCAAAAGATGACACGTAAAAGACAAGTAACTTTTCTTCCTCTGAGCCAAAAAGAGAAAAGTCAGAGAGCCATGATGTCAGTAGAGGAAGTGATGGGCTAATTACCTGTGATGAGCATGGCGACAGCAAAAAAGTGAGGGGCTAGAAGAGACTAGAAGGACGAGAAGAGAATGAGAAAGTTTCCGTAAATGAAAGTCTAGAAAAAGGAGCTGAGAGCAAGCAGCTTTGGGAGCAGAGAAAGTGATTAGTGAATTTACAGCAAAGACTGTTTCCAGCACCCTCATAAGAAGTGAAAGAAGAGAAACTAGGCCAGAGAAACTATGCAAACAAAGGCAGAAAAAGGACTGATGGAGCCTTTTAGGGGTCTGGTGAGAAATTAAGTGAATTGACCATGGCCCAGTGGAGAGTCAAATGAAATTATAAGAAGGCTGGGAGGAGTCTGGGAACTTCGAACTTAAGCAAACAAAGAACAAGTTTATTAGGAATGAAAAAATAAGGAAAGTAGAAGAAATTAGGAGGTTTTCTAGGAACAGAATTTCAATATTCTAGACCTTGGAAGTGGAGAAGAACTGAGTGATGAGAAGGAAAAAAGTCCATAGTGTGGTTTCGTTTATGGGTGAATAAAGTGTGGGTGGGGATAAATGTTACTGGAATTGAGGCTGAGAAATTCAAGGTCATTATACTGGAAAAACATTAATGCTTAGACTAGATCCTCAAAAATGATAGCAAGTATGATTTATAAATTCCATGAGCTCAATGTCAAGGAATTACTGTTAAATCATTCTTGTTGAAATGGTATTTATTGGAAGGATTTAGTATAGCTTAGTGAACCAAGTACTATATATACATTTTTTGAAAATTACGCAGGCTGATTTTTTTTTTTTTTTTTTTTAACTTTTAGATGTGAGTTCTGGAAGCTCAATGGATTGGGCCTACAAAACTGGAATACCCTACACATTTGCTTTTGAACTACGTGACACTGGGCACTTTGGATTTTTACTCCCAGAGATGCTTATCCAACCCACCTGTACAGAAACCATGCTGGCCGTGAAGAACATTGCAATGCACCTACTAAGGAAGTGTCCTTGAGATGGCCCAAGGTCAAGTCCACCACCAGAGAGAGGGCTGATTCCGCACAAGAGTTAATTGGCAATGGGTAGAAATTGTTTTTAAAGAGAGGGGCATGTTTGGAGTGAACATATCTGTGGACTTTAAAAGGAACTTCTCATGCAATTCAATGCTCTGTGGCAATAAAAAAAAAAGACAAATAATAATAATAAAACAAGAGCATAGACTAGTTTGTTGTAAGAAAAAGCATCTATTTTATATCCTGTCAGAGTCTCATTTGATTAAGGTGGGGAACATTTTCAAATTCTTTTGCCTCAAGAAATGTACAAATTGAGGATTTCATTTTAAATAAATCTCATGTTCTCAATTAAGATCTTGACTACTAATAATGTTTAATCATGTGCTTCTTTTGAAATGAAAATTTTTGAAATGCAAAGAACTATATCCCTTAATATAATAAATATAAAATTTTCAAGACTTTGAGTTATTCACGTCTTTATTCCCTGGCATTAGTGTACCACGTACCTATAAAATAGCAAGATAGAGCATTTATGTTTAGACTCTGAGAATACCACTTTTAAAATAGGAGAAAACATTAATTGAGGTGCCAGACACAGCAGTAAGCACTTTACACTAATAACCTCACATTATTCTTCATATATTATACTACTATTATCCTCATTTTTCAAATAAGAAAATTGAAGCTTAGAAAGGTCATCTAGACTTTCATTTCCAGAAATATGACAGCATAGACTTCTGGACTGCTGGAAATAACTAAAATTTCTGGACAAAATTTGATTTTTTAAATCATCTTTAAAATATCAAACAAAAAAGTAAGGGGATCTCCAGCCAGGCATTGAGTGAAGGCAGGAACCTAGAAAGCTAAGTGGTGCGCTATTATCCTGAGAGCATTGTCAAACCAGTGAGTGAAGACTGATTTTCACAGCATTTTGGAGAATGAGAGCAGAAAAGAAAGCTCAAGTCTCCCCTAAGATGAGAAGTGTAATAGATTCTCCTCCTACCAGGATTCTGGGATTCCCAAAGGTAAATTACAAATAACCCCCATACTACATCCAAGAAACCACAAGGCAAATGAACTATTTCAAATTTGGCAAGAGTAAAGAGGGGAGAAGTTGCCACTGAGAATGTGGAACAAGTCAACCCTCACCTGAGTTTGCAGCCCAATTTCAGATTACAGGTATTTCTCACTTATCAAAACTCACTTAAGACCACCCGCTTTTATGATACACCTACATTAGTACCTGTTTTCACTAACAGAAAGAAATCCAAAGAGGATTTTTACTTTTACAAAAAAAAACAGAGAGAGAGAGAGAGAAAGCAAAAATAGCATTCAGTGTTTGTTTTGCAGGGAGCTATGACAGAGGCAGCGCGCACCCCAATCAGTGAATATGGCCCCACTGAGCTCCCTACCTGGGAACTAAGCATCTCAGCACCAAGCCACTAAGACTGTGTCTTAGTGAGCATCTGTGCTTTATCTTGATTTATTTTGTACATCCATTAGCACGATGTGTCCTAAGATGACTGCTTCTTCACTTCATGCCATTTTGGTTTATGAAAGTTTTCACAGGAACTCTACTTTCAGAAAAAGGGATAAACCAGTACCTAAATGGTCGGATAAACCTCTAGCCAAAAATGTAATGCAGATTAATCCCAGATTGGTTGTGCCCTCCAAGTATTTGGTAGAAGCAAATACAAATCCTCTCAGAGGACTTATCTTTATTTGCTCGTGAACCTGGGATAAAGTGGGCTTTATAAAAATTTTTCAGAGTAAAAAAAAAAAAAAAAAAAAAAGTGGCGATAAAGGAATAAGGACTAGAGTAGCATGAAATTTGTCAACAACACCACTGAAGCCTGAAGACAGTGGAGAAATGCCTTCAGAGTTTTGCAGAAAAGTTTTGTCTTAAAAATCTACATCCAGTAAAACAATCAATGAAATGTCACATTTTCATAAAATTGAGGTCCTAAATCATTCACCTTTCTCAGGCCACTCGTGAAGGTTATGCCTACCAAAATGAGGCATAAATCAAGAAAGAGAAAGATGTAAGTTGCCAGAAAATAGGAAATCCAACATCGGAGAAAGGCATGGGAAAAGAATCTCAAGATAATGGTGAAGGGGAAAGTCCCAGTAACGGCTGTATGCCAGGCTTAGAGAACAACTAACTCGGAATAGGAGAACCGAGGACTTCAGATTCTCCAAAGTGAACATGAAACAGAACACTTAAACATGTTCATTTTAACTTATATCAGAAAGTGTAGGGATGAGTCAGTAATAAAGCACAGATACCAAGCAAACAACAAAAAAATGCAATTGTTAACGCTGGTGAAAACATTAAGTAATAACACAAGAGAAGAAAGAATCATAGTATACTATGTGACATATCTATAAATAATATTTATATAGTTAAATGTTAACCCTAAATATTAATTTAACCCAAAACTGTGATATTAATATATCGAAAGGACAGGAAGAAGTAAATGTATAGTAGAGGAAGGGGTATAGGAGAACTAAATCTTCAACTGCTATAGTAGGACGTCTATAGACAACATCTAAAATCGAAAAAGAAATCAAGAAATATCAGTATTTGCATTTAATTTAGAAATAAGTAAATACAAGAAGAAATAATTTTAAAACTTTTTTAAAAAAGATATAAAAAGATTTTGAATTATTAAACTAATGAGAGGCAATGGGAGTCAGAAAGGATGAAGCAGAGGACTGCTGTGGTTTTTTGTAATACAAACCTTGTCATAATATTTGACTGGTGTTATTTTTAATTATGAAAAATATCTTACAAAGAGTACATTCCTCTGAAAAGAAGATCGTTTTTTAAAAAGAACTCCCAACTTCTCACCACCCTATCTTTTTGATGTTAATAAAATGCACATCGCTTCAATAAAAAAATCAAAATTAAATCTAAAAAAAATATTAAATGAGATTATATGTGGAATGCCTAGCACAGAATCTAGAACATAGTAGACAATCAGGAAACGTTCATATTCTCTGTTTTACAAATCTAATTTCTCTTTATCTTTAGTTCCAGTTACATATTTGCAGAAATGGATATGAGGCAGGCTTGAGATTTAGTCTTGCTAAGGAACTATATGCCTGGGAATTTAAACCTTAATTCATCTCATCTGACAATAAATGTTCAGAAATGGTCTGGGGGCAGGGAGTTGTTTTATACTAGTTATTTCTATTCACACAACAGGCGAAAGCCTAAGTGTCCAGAACAACCAGGAAGGCCAGATATTGATATTAATGAGTCTATTAACAAAGCAAAAAGTGCCGAATCTTGCTGGAATTTAATCTTTTGTTCTCAAGGCCGTTAGGGAATAGATGCGAAAATAAAACATTGTTTTAAGTTCTAATACTCCCTATAAGATTGTTTTTAATAGACTATTAATGGAAACAAAAGGATCTACTCTTAACGGTTTACTTTTTTTAATAGTAAAATTATAGTTCAAATTTTGATTTACTTTTCTTAACATGGGAAATTTGTTAGTTTTATATAGTGTCGTATATTACCTTAGCTCTCGATAATTATTTTGGGCTGCTGCATCATGAAAAGTATTTACAGTTAAGTTGTACCAGATCAAATCTAATTGATTAAATCAGAATTCTGTGCAATGTTAATTAAAGTATGCTGTAGATTAAGCAAGGTAATTATATGAGCGATTGCATTTAATGGAATATTTTCATGAATCTAAATATTGAATAATAAACCTGAAAACAGCTACATTGAATACCTAATATATTTTACAAAACAAATTGCACTGAGAACTGCTAGGATATCTGAATGGTGCACATAAAAATAAAGACAACTCGAAGACCTTGCAAAGCACACTCTAACTCCTCATTTCCAATGTGCTGCCAATTCCCCCCACTGTGTTTCTGCAGTTATAACTTCTAGGACTACTTCTTCTTTCCCCAGCGGATGTCCGGTGGGAGTTTCTGCCCAGGGCATCTATCCTTGTTCTGCCAGCCCAGCCTAAGTAAGGGAAGCATTTCAAATAACTCAAGACTTCATAGCGCATAGACTCTAGAGTACTGTTCACCTTATAATTTAGTTATCAGTTAAATGAAAATGCTAGCTTCCCCACATAACACTGAAACAATGTGTTCTACGTTTCGAACTGACTCAAAAGTGAATGCTCCCCCAGTGGAAAGAATTAAAATAGGAACACCCAGCCCCTCCACGAAAGTGAGCCAGCAGCCCAGTCTACATGCTCTAGAAGCAAAAATTTGCAACGACCCAATGGCTGGTGTTAGGTTCAGTTACTATATTTTTATTACGGCTATAGTTTTGACAGAAGCACAGATCCCCACTATCGTAGGTAGAATTCTACAGTAATTTAAAGCTATAGTCCATATTCTAAGGGAGGCTATCTGATATCTGCTAAGCAGAAATTGTGTTGATAGCCATTTAGATCCAGCTGTGTACCTCAAGCAATACTAGTCTGAAATATTGTGTAAGGTTTCATTTGGTAGAGCTGTAAATGTGAATATACAGTTTAATGGCTTTGTGCCAGGGGCAACAAATTCCATAAAAGAATGAATATTTGAAGTAAGTGAAACTATGTCTGCCATAAACTGTCATAGGAAATACATGAGGATAAGCTAACATGAGCTAACAAGGAGTGTCCAAGAACCAATTATGTGTGGCAATAACAGTAACTAAGAATTTACACCCAAAGAATTAATTCTGTACTGGGAACTTGAAATCTAATTGATGTTCTTTTTAGACTCATAAATATGAATGCTAGCCTTTATCTTTCTTTTAAAATATTTGTGAGCCTGTTCCTTTTCGTTATCTTTAGCCAAGCTGCTTTTACTTTCTTCCTTACTAGACCAGTTCTTGGGCTTTTGTGTGGGGAACACAGGGGTGCAGGAAGATCTTTTGACAAAAAATGGGAACTTTCCCAGAGACTTTGAGGGCAGGAAGCATGGGCAACGGATAGGAAAGAGGAAATTTTAAGATTCATTGGTAAAGATTTATATACTGCTTTTGTGGTGTTCAACAAAGACTTTGAAATTACTGGGCCATATTCTTTTAAATACATCATTATTTGAGAATGAACTATTTGGACCCCGGTTTTATAAACATTAATGTTTGTACTGGATATTTAATATAATTTGTGTGGCTAGCACCTTAGAATGCCCTTGTCATGTCTAGGGAATATGAAGTCTTAAGAATACTCTCTTCCCAAGATAGAACCTAGAAAATGTGGCTCCCCAATATCTTTTGCAGAATATGGGCATGTGACTTAGGCTCCCCTAAGAACAGGTTCAGAATGAGAGTTGCTAGTCAACGGGTATAAAATTTCAGTTACACAGACAAATAAGTTCTAGAGACCTGCTGTGCAACACTGTGCCTATAACAATACTGGATTATACACTTAAAACTTTGTTAAGAGGATAGATCTCATATCAAATGTTTATACCACATTTTAAAAAATCAATATAGAAAATTTCAAAAAAAAAAAAAAAAGTGAGCAACTTAAGAGGCTCCACAAGTCTCCAAAAAGAAAGGAGGCACCACACAGAATCTATGTAGGAGCAAAAATGGCAGCCAAGTTCATGCTGCAGAAATGGCAACGGTGGGGTCGGGGCAGCAGGAGTGTCCCCAGTGCCTGTGAGTTAGTGAGGGCCAGGGTTACACTCATCAGGCCAGTTCTGAAGGCTGAGGTTGGACATCATTCTCAGACTCTTAGCTTAGAGCTTGTCCTCTCATAAGTATCTATGTAATAAACTTCTCTCCTGATTTATCAGCCAGAACTAACTTCTGGTTGCACACAACATATTGTATTAAAACTCTTATTGGGTTGCATGTGAGAATAATGGCTCAGTTTTCTACACATACTCTAATTTTATATTTAGCCCAGACATTATTTGCTGGATGTTACTTATAGATTTTAAGCCATGGCTTTTAGTTCAAAGCAAGGTTTTCTTTCCAAAAGATTAATGAAAATGGCATGAGTAGACCATGGAATAACATCTTTTCGAAATTCCAAATATAATTGCTCTTGTAAAGAAAGGGCTCAATGAAACAAGAAGTATGTTTGGATTTATCTTTAGAAAAGAGAAAAGGTTCTGATCAGCATTTCCGGGTCTCTACGTCATACTGCAGAGATGCCCTCCTTTAGTTTTTATCTACAAAATACGGATAACAAGACTTATTCTGCAGGTATATTGTGAGGATTAAAGGAGGTGACATCTAAAACATCAGCGAAGGGCCTGAGCCCCGCATCTTCCATACCAAGCAAAGTTTGCTAAATTTTACAAATGTGTAAGAACATAAAGTATAGGGTGCAGGGAAATTTTTTTTCCTGGCAGGAAAATATTATATAATCAAAGCATGCAGGTATCTTCATTGATTATGGGTAAATGATCATTAGGATTCCACCTTGATCTATTTTTCTCACACTCAGGGTATTGAACACCTCTTTAACTAAAAGAAATTTCCTTTTTTTCTATCGGACACTGGTGATAATCAACTTAGAAAAAATATTTCAATAAATATTTCATCTGAAAAGAGGAGATCATTTAAATACAGGCTTTTTTTTACTAAAACTTATTGGGGTGACATTGAATATTCGGTGCTCTGGGATAATAAAGAATTTATTCTTAAAAACCTCAACTAACAAGGCTAAAAGTTATCGGAAACAAACCATTCTGTGTATATGGTAAACGAGCAATCCGCCAGAGAAAATCCATGTTCCCAGGGAATTTGTGCATTTATTTAAAGATTTATTGAGCAATGACTGTGTGATTGATACTGTCTTCTGCCAAGGTGATCTACAAGCAAAACTGGAAAGAAAGTTTGCATGAATGCCTTCTCTCTTGGCAGTTTTTCTGTCCTCTGGATAATCCTTTGTTGCCTCCCACTGGAAGGTCTCACACTCCAGACTTCTCTTCACACCTTCCTACAAAAACTAACCTCTCTGGTATACCCCAGAAGGAAGTGCTCTCAGCTAACTGTCTGTTGGAGAGTGCATCAGTTTCCTTGAGCTGCCAGAACTAAATACCATTGACCAGGTGGCTTAAACAACATTCATTTTCTCACAATTCTGGAGCCTGGAAGTCCAAGATCAAGGTTCCAACCAGCTCATTTCTAGGTAAGGCCTCTCTTCCTGGCTTGCCTCTCTTTCACGTGTATGGAGTGGTGGTGTGGAGGGAAGCAGAGAGGAAGGGGAGGCAGAGAAAGAAGAGGGGAAGTGAGAGGAAAGGGAAGACGAGTAAGGAGAGAGAGGAAGGGGGAGGAAGCAAAGAGGGAGAGGCGGAGGGAAGGGTGGGAAGGGGTGTGGGGGGAAGAGAAGGAGAACAATTTTCACCCTTATGACTTCATTTCCCCCTACCACTCCCTCAGAGGGCCCGTCTCCAAATGCATCTACACTTAGGGTTAGGGCTTCAACATATGAATCTGGCCTGGACGACTTTCATTCCATACGTTAACTCAAACACACCACTATGAAAGGGTTTCTTTGCACAGAATGCACCTTCCACCAAGGAATAATTGCTTAACAACCACAGGAAAGAATTTCTCATGATTCAGGAGGGTAAGTCCATCCTACACTTATCGTATGGCACCCATGTCTACTCCATACCATTAGGTGCAAAGAGCATCCTCGCCTTAATGTGCAGTTGTTTTATTGTTCCTGCTTCTCCAGTGCCAGTCAGGAGTGTGCTGTAAATCACTCCACTGAGAGCTGGGTATGTCACACACTTTCATCCCCAGACCTTCAAGCCACAGGCCATTTCTGGATCAGACCGATGCCATGGCTTCGATTTCACAAATAAGAAGGGGGATGTCATCTCACCTAGTCTGGCAGCATGCCAACATGCCATGACTGGATTACATTCCATATTTTCTTAGTTGCTTATGTTTGTGCAAACACAGCAACATACACACGAGCTTGCCTATTCTTAACCTTTCATTTTTCCTTCTCCATTTACTTGCCTTCGGAGGAACTGACGCAAAAGTGTCCAAATTAAAGTATATATTACCATGTAGTAGATACAGATGGTATTTAGAAATCTAAAGGTTGTATTGCTTTTTCCTCAAAAAACCCAAAAGGAGCCAAGATGTGTAACATATTTTTTTCTATCCCCTTCTCATGTAGGAGTCAGCAGCTGCTCTCTCAGCAGATACCTGACCTCAATAACTATTCTTAAATGCACACACGCAAAAAGGGAAGTCTTCAGGAACCTTCATTTACCAAAGATCAGTGCTCCAAACATTTGTACTCAAAGAATTTCAACAATGGATTTTGTGATAATACTTGAAACATAGGGGGAATAAAATATATTATACTTCTCAGTAATCTGACAATATTCCTAGGAATTTAGATAGTAATATCAGAATACTCCTGACACAGTAAGCTTCGCTCAATAATTATGTGCTAATTGCGGTGTGATCATTTTTTAAAATTGAGGCACAGAACATTTAAGTGATTTGAGTATGGTCTGTTGTTCAATTAGTGGCAAAGCTAAGGATATAAGCCAAGTCCTTAAATTTTTTTTTTAACTTATAGAAATTTCTAAACACATGAGGTAGTATAAGAAACCCCATGCTCCCATCAGCCAGTTTTGACAATTATCAATATTTTATTTTACCAAAATTATTTCATCTTTCCTTCTCCAACTTTTATCTTGTTGCAGCATTTTAAAGCAAATCCTAGACACCATATCATTTTACCCATTAATACTTTAGGACTTATCTCTAATAAAGTAGTCCTTAGATTTTTAACATGTACCTGGGTAGATCAACAATTTCCAAACAGCAGACAAAGAATTCAGACACCCAGCAAAATATTCTCGTAGCCTTCTTTCACTTTTTCTCTATGTCTTTCTTTCTCTCAAGAAGTTATCCAAATCAATTTAATAGGCAAATAAGTAAAAAAGTAAAAAACAAAACCAATAATCTTGATAGCAGAAATATAAAAGGTCAGATTTAAAGTTACTTTAAAACATTTCAGTATGTTCCAATTCTACCAAAAGCACAAGCAAATCTCTCTTTTATCTTCCTCCAAGAAAGTCAGCTTCCTGGAAAAAATCGTGGTATAGAAATTCCACTCTGGATAATCCAAAAATCCTGAGGTCGTACGAATGCTATGCGTATATATAATTTGCTATGGAAATTGTGGTGGTGTTTAATAAAATATAAATAAAATTCCTGAGTGTCCCACCTTGTTAAATATTTATTTGGTATATAATTTAACAAAGGTTCTTTGCTATTACTATTTTATAGATTTGTGGAAATCTTTATTCTATTCTAATTTTAAAAAGGAATTTTAATTTCTCATTCATTAAAAGGCAATCCATATACTACAGAGGAAAATAACTTATGTCTTGAGTGTCCATAAAGTCTGGAAACAGAGGCAACTATATATAATAAATGGCTTATTGATAGTACGTGACAATACATAACGTTTGATGTGTTGTCCCTCATTAGTGATGTGTAATTTAGTGTGCTGGGTAGAATAGCAATGAACAGGATACATCACTCAGCTTTTCTAGCAATCCTTGTGTATACCTTTGTATTGCATCGCCTTACATGAGTAGTTCTCTGATGTGATTTCTGGAATCAGCAATGCCTGGGAATGGTAAAATGCAAATTTAAGGGCGCCTCACTCCAGACCTACATAATCATAAACTCAGACTCAATATTCCATTTTATCAAGCTCTGCAGGTGATTCCGAGGCAAGCTAAAGTTTGAGAACCACAGGCTCAGACTATTTTTGTCTCTGATTTTCACCGAAGAAAAAAAAACTGTCGGCATACCCCAAGTCGGATTCAGCAAATAATATAAGAGAATACCAGTTAAATTTGAATTTCAGATAAAAAACAAGTTTTTAGTATAATTTTGTCCATCACAGGATGACCCACATATATATCCCACTTACGCCCAAGATATATAAGTATCCCCACGCATGCTTACACTAAAAAAATTTGTGGCTTATCTGCTTATTTAAACTGATCTTTTCATCCCGCGTCCTGAGTTTTTCTGGCACCCACACCCAGGGGGTGTTCCGATCTGGCCAGCATTCCTCACGCTCCACAGAGCTGCTTCCAATCCAGTTTTAGGAATTGTCATCCTACCACGCTGGGGTCATGTGGTCGCTGGTCTACAAGTGACCTTCCCTGGCCTGTCAAGAGCATACAGCAATCGATGGACACATAACATGGTCTAACAGGGCAGAGTCACCTATATTTCCAAACTTTGTGGCCACTCTGTAAGTAGAAATACAGTTCGTCCTCACTTAACATCCTCAACAGTTCTTGGAAACTGCCACTTTAAGCAAAACAACGTATAACGAAATCAATTTTACTACAGGCTAATTGATATGAACAAGAGTTTGTTTTCTACAGCATATTTCTGATCACAAAAACATCACCAAACTTCTAAAGACCCAAAACACTTCTAATATTAAACTATGATATCAATGTGAGCTAGAACATATATTTATGAAAGATGAATTAAAACAATCATTTTCCTACCTGCTCAGTCCAGTTCAGGGTCGTGGTGACCCGAGCCCCTTTGGCAGCTCTGGTCTCAAGGTGGGACCAATCCTGGGAAGGACGCACCCTTCCTGGCACCCGCCCACACACCCTCAGACGAAGACAATGTAGACACAACCATTTACCTGCTGTGCACACCTGGGATGTGGGAGGAACCTGAAGTCTCCAGGGAAAATCCACGGAGACGTGGAAAGAACATGCAACTTCACACAGTGGCCCCAGCTAGGAAGCCATTTTTTTTCTCATTAATGTCATAAGGAAACGATGTCTCCTGGAAGGACGTTACTGGAGGTTCTGCTGTATTGG
Organism: Pteropus medius; assembly: GCF_902729225.1. Taxonomy (NCBI): domain Eukaryota; kingdom Metazoa; phylum Chordata; class Mammalia; order Chiroptera; family Pteropodidae; genus Pteropus; species Pteropus medius. Next base: position 2,622,261 of record NW_024350926.1, on the reverse strand, counting down.
GTGTCAGCTGAAGACAAAAGCTACAGAAATGTGACCAAATCTCGTCTAGCTAACTCATTTATGAAATGCAAAAACTTTTCTGTTTCATGTAAGAGTCTTGATTTCTAATACGAAATAATTAACTATGGATAAAAATGTTTTTATATCCCTTAGGACCACATGCTGGTGAGTCCTTTCCTGTAACTGTCTTTATTTAAGTCAGAAAATTAAAACCAAACAATTTTGAAATCTAAATCTTTTCTAAATTAGTTTTATATAGTCATTTGTTTTCATTTTCAAACTATCAGCCTGCATTCTTCTTAAGTTTACATAAAATGCATAGAGTTAGTGAGTTTTGACAAAGATACATCCCTACCCCATTAAGATACAGACATATTTTTTTCACTCCAGAAAAGACCCTCAAGACCTTTTCTTGTCCAATGCCCCCCTTCAGAGGTAACCATTGTTCTTATTTTTATCACCAAAGATTAGATTAGTTTGTTCTAGAACTTCATGTAAGTGGAATTGCTTTCATTTTCACACATTCAAAACATTTTGCTACAGGGTAGCATCCCAGGGCCCTTAGGGAGGGAAAGGCCTCCTGTGTCTGTGCCTCAGGGACAGGCTAGACCACAGTCGGATGCCTTAAGGTAAGGACAGAGGAATGCAGATGCCTCTGTTCCAGCTAATGTAAGTTAAACATTCAAGTTATTTAATATTTTAGGGCTTTTCAAAGTACCCACTGGAGTAGCATCTAATTATCATTTTAAAAGTCTACTACCCCATAGAACATAAAATTTAAAAACGCCAGCGGTATGTAATCTAATATCATCATCCATGAAAAAAATATTTCTATGATATTTTCTTTTGCTCACATTCCTGGGGGATCCAGGGATGAAAGACCATATAAATCCAAATAGACATATTACTAGTATGGTTCATTTATATAGACATATACAAATGGTATCATCTGAGACAAATTTAGAAAAACAAATTTAGAAAATACATTTTATTCTTTATACAAAGAATAAAATGTATTTTAAATGTACCCCCAAAATGTTAATGCTCATCACAAATCCATATTCCCCCCATGAGTTATTCTGGGACTTCGGTATTTCTCAAAGGCAACCTGCAGATCCTTGAGTGAAGCCTCCAGATTCGCTCTTACTCACCTCACTGGACGTGGAGTCCATCCTCATCAGGTTCCAACGACCCTCACCGCCTCCGTGTCTGAGGAGAAACCTCACAGGTGACACGAGGCCTTCCTGTTTCTCTGCTGTTGAAGGTCGGGTCCTCCAGGAGCTGGTTCCGACACAGACTTTGAGGGACACAATATTCATTAAGGATCAACACCTGTGAAAGGAAGTGGGCAGTAGCAGGTTGCACTGAGAAAGCAATTGAACTGTGATGCAGACTCAACAAATATTCCCATTGGTGATGAGACTGTCCCTCACCAGACCAGATGGCTGTGCCTCTATATCCCTATCTCACTCTGTCACCAGATGCTGGCAGCTTCAAGAAGGAGATGACCTTGGACAAGGTGGCTCTCCAGAGGTAAGGCACGCCGGAAACAGCCAACAGTTGTCACTGTTTTGCTGACCAGTGTATGCTCCCCAGCTGGACACCAAATCCTTCCTTGAAGGGTTTGTAAGTACTCACACAACTATCCTCCTCCAACTCTTTCTACAAGAGCCATGTGGATTTCTCTCAATTCCCCAAGGTACCATGCTCAATCTTGGAGTGGGTCCACATGCCTGGCACACTTTCCCCACCCCCTTCACCAGGCTAACTCCTTCCCCTTCCTCAAATCCCATCCCGAGGAAGGCCCTCCCTCCTCTGCTCCTTTAGAATTCTCCTCTCGCCTGTAATGTGCTTAATGCCTTTCTTCTCTGCTTAGACACCCTCCGTGACACCGGGATGGTACTGGACTTGTTTGGGCTATACGTTCAGTGTTGAGCAATGCGCCAAGCATAACGTAAACTTTCGGCGTATATTTGATGCATAGATTAGTTAACTTGATATACCTAATATTTTAGTTTGGGTTCCCCCAGAGGCCGCCCCGAAAGCAAACACTCAAGTGCAAACCCTTTGAGAGGAGATTCAAGGAAACACTGGTGAGAAAGTAAGGAAGTGAGATAAGAAAGAAAAGGCCGCCAGTTCATTGCCCATTACCACTGTGGGCAGCGAGCTTAGTCCTGCGGGGGAATCTGAGAACCAGCAGTGAACATGTGCCTTGAAGTCGTCCATCCGAAAATGAGCAACCACCTATGGTATGATTCCATTTGTATGAAATCTCCAAAATGGGCCAATTCATAGAGACAGCAAGTAGATGAGTGGTTGCCAGGGGATGGGAAGTTGGGGGGGGCGGGGACTTGGGAGTAACCCCATAACAAGTATGGGGTTTCCTTTGAGGAGGGATAGAAATGTTCATACTTTTGATGGTTGTACAATATTCTGAATTTTATGTTATGTATCATAACATAATCAATAGAATGAATTACAATAAACAAATGAAGGGGCTGGGATCTTAATACACTAGCTACATTCATTAGTCGGGGCTGCTGGAGGCTGGGGGTGTTCATTTCTGCAGCGTGCCCAGCGTGCCCCAGCACCAACAAGGTAGGCTCTGAGATCAGGGAACCTTTGGGCCAAGAGATGCAGATATCAGCACTTTGCAGTCTGGAGGCATGATGCACTGATTGTGGGGGGATAAGGGGGTATTGGTAGGGCAAAGACAGGCTGAGTACTTAGCGAGAGACAGACCTAGCAAACCCACCTGGCATATTCAAAAATGATCCATTCTGTAAAGAAGGAGGATCCACTCAGAAGCCTCCAACTCCAAGAATATATTTTTCTAATATTCTAAAACAGATCAATACATGGATGACATGTTTAGGGAACCCAATTATCTCAGCTGTAACCCCAAATCAAGTAAAGCTGTGGAAGAAGAAACGAACAGTGCTTTCAGTAGGAAACAGAATTGTGGTAGGTTGAATAATGACGCCCCTCCAAAAAAAAAAAAATTCCACATTGTAATCCTCGGAACCTATGAATGTTCCCTTTTAAGGCTAAAGGGACTTTGCAGGTGTGATTAGGTTAAAGATTTTGAGATGGGAAATTATCCTGAATTACCTAGCTGAGCCTAGCGTAATCAATCACACAGTTCTCGTAAGAGGGAGAAAGATCAGTCACCGAGGATGTAACAACCTAACCAGGTCAGGGTGAGATGCCTTGATGACAGAGAGAGGGGTTCGCCAACAAAGACAAGTGACACTAAAAGGTAAAAAAGGTAACAACATAGACCCTCCCCTTAGAGCATCCAGAAAGAACCAGTCCTTGACTCCACGACTCCGCGTTGTTTTAAGCCACTGAATTTGTGGTAAGTTGTTACAGTGGTGACAGCAAATGAATACCAGGACTACGAGCACTTTCCCAGGATGGGTTGAAAAAATAATCACCATCACTTCTCCCCTAGAACACACTGCAAAATTTGAAAGGGTCTTAAAACCACTTACAAAGAAAATAAAACACTGTGTATCTTGGCTTATGTTCAATATAGCTAGTCCATTTTTCAATCTCTTAAAGTATCATACTTATACTTATCTTCATATGATTTTTCAGAATTAAACAAACATTTGAAATAGCGAGTGTGTGTTTTTCATTTTAATAAATTGAATGTTACAATTTACCTTTTCTAGACTTTGGATTTATAAATTATATCATGCCAAGTAAAAATTCTTACTAGAATATTGACATATGAAAAAAAAATCAGTGGATAAATTCCCAGGAAATAACATGTTTACAACTCAAAAAAATACTGTAAAATTCAGTAAATTAAATAGAATCTGAGTATATTCAATGTGCGTTGGAGGGAGAGGGCTGCCAGGCACGAAGGTGAGTCTGTGAGGTTCTCGAAGGTGTAAATAGGACAGGGTAGGATAAAGTAGCGAAGTCTTAGAAAAACGGGAGAGGTTGTAGGGGGGTGGTGTTAAAGGACATAAATGAAGTGAGGTGTTTTGGGGACATCTGGTAAAAGGCTCAGGTAACTTATTTCTGATTCTAGTCTATTCTCCACATTATCTCCAGATAACATAAAATTCAATCATATCATACCCCTGTTTAAAATGCTCTAAACTTTGTTAGGTTAAAATAAAACAAAAAGCCACACTCCATAATCTCAATGGCATGTAAAAACCCTTGATGACTAAATGCCAGCCTACTTGTTTAGCCTTATTCACCACCATCCCAGACTCTCCACTGTTCCTGAAAGCCCTCAGTGCCTCCCACGCCTCAGGGCCTTTGCAAATTCTGCTCCCTCTGACTGAAATGAGTCCTTCTGTTTTTACCACATATTCATCACTCCAGCCTAAGTATCAGTGAAGTTTCTGCTAGAAGTAATTCATCACGGGCCTTAAGCATCCCTCCCTGCACATTTTTGCTGGGGATGCCAAGAACACAAGGCCCTGACTATTCTTTACCCTGGCCATTTCCGAGCATTGTGCTTGCAGAGAGCAATCATGAAGGCTGAAGTAGCATTTTGCTTGCCACTCACTAGAAAAATGGTAAATCCCTTAAGCTCCGTGTTTCTCTTCTGTAACACAATTTACAGCATGTACCCGCATTCACCTAGGTCTACCTGAGTGCCCTGTGGAACAAGGAGAGCATGGGAACCTGGTGCCAACATCATGCTAGTGCTGCTCACTGTACTATGAGTAATAAAATCATTTGTCTCTGACCCAGGAGACTCGTGTCTTCTGTCAGCATCCATGAAATAGTACCAGGCTAGCTTGTTAGCTTGTGATTAGGGTAGAACTCCAGATCCCTTATAGACCTTGATAGTTCTCCATCTCTCCAGACAAGGTTTATGGTATCTTATATCTGTAATCTCATAATACTTGCTCAAATAAAATGTAACGTTATCATATGAGGGCATGGGTTATGGCATACAGGAGATGTTCAGAAAAGTATTCATCAGATAAAGGTGTCTGCTCTGATAACTGCTTTGTTTCCCCCTTACTAAAACTGGGCCCATTTAAGGAAAACAGAAAAAAATGAAACTTCTTTCATTTTCAGAGTGTTCCTTAAATGACTGATGTTCCAAAGATCTTGGAGAATCCAAGAGTGACAGTATTAGGTTTTTTCAATCTATCCTAATGTCAGTTAAATTTGGCCAGGATGATTCTGTTAATTCTTAGACTTTAAGAAAAATCCATTTTTAAAGTATTCATTTTCTAGTTTGGAGTAGATATTTTCTGTTCTTAAGAACTGAAGATTAAGTCTACATTTCAAGAGTTTGAATAAGATCTGTTTCTTGAATTTCGTAAGCTAGAGAGAATAAAACTCATTGATTATTGACTTTTTTTCCCAGTGATTTTATCATATTTTTGCAGCCAGGAGGCATGACAGTACATTAATAAGCTGAAAAATAATAAATGAATAAGTAGACTCTTACTTGGTTATGAGATCATGAAGAGAAATTGAGAAAATGCAAAGTAGCAAACAGAAGCAGCTGTTAGAAAGCCCCAGAAGTGAGGATGTTATAAGGTAATAGACATCTTTCTAGCCAAAGGCAACCAGTTGGCTTACAAGATAAAAGCCAAAGTTATCCCATTAATGAGCTACACAAGAAACATGTCCTTCTTCCTGTCCAAGCAGTGGTGAAAGAAGGGATACTTATTTTACTCAATTCAAAACCAGTCAAACATGTATATTTAAACAAAGAACCGAACTCTAAGGCTCTAATATTTGAAATGAGGTTTATAATGATGAAAATGTGTATCTTATTTTTCAGATAGCCCATGGGCAGGGCTGAGTACCCGCTAAAAGTAGACCCTTGTTAAATGGAGGAGGCAGGTCCAGTCCCTCAGTCTCTATTGGCACAGTGACCTGTGAGGCCACACCAAGGGTATAGTAATACGCATGTGTGCTTCCAAGTAGTGCCTTGCACCTCCCACGCTGGCTCCAGGCCTCGCTCTATGAGGAAAGTTAAAAAAACAAAACAAAAAAAACCAGCCAGATGTTTTACCAAAACATTCCAAAATTTAGAATGGCTTGAGAGAATGCTGCACATTTTACTCAATCTTAATCTTCTTACCTTAATTTTATCCTACATTTGAAAATGGGAATCTGGCCCCATGGAAATACCATTACTGAAAGCAACATGAGTAGAGAGGGGGAGACGAGTCTCCCAACATTTGGAAAAATGGATAGTGTATACTCTCATAATTTCGTCAGCTGAGCTGTACTGCCCTCATTGTGCGTCAAACCAACATGTTTGATCTGTATTTTGGGCTCTGGGAGGAATGTAGAGAATCCTCGGGGTTTTACCTAGGAGTTCGGGTGCTGCTTCTACTACTGACGCAGAGGAGTGGGAAATGCAGAAATGACCAAGGCTAGGTCTTTACATTGGCCATTGTCAATGTCATCTCTCTGTCCTTTTTCCTGCAAAGCTGGAACAACACAGCACCTTCTACTTTAAAGTTTCCTATGCCAATTATAACTCTCGCTCTACCAACACCTTATAATAGCTCAGGGGCCAGGAAAAAAATGAAATTATGTTGAACCATTAGACTTTAATAATTAGGTAGTTCATTTAGAGAACTTGGCATTCAGCAGTGGATGAAAGGGGAAGGGGAAATGCTGTTGAAAACAAAAATAGCTTAGGAGAAAGAAAGAAAGGAAAGAAAGGAAGGAAGGGAAGAAAGAAAAAGAAAGAAAGAAAGAGAATGAAAGAACAAAAGAAAAGAAAAAATTCTCCATTCTCAACACTCCTCCCCTCCTATCCACCTTCCCTTTTCCGCAAAGCAGTGTCCTTTGCCTCTGCCTCCAAACACCTCTCACCCTGCGGGTCCACACTGACAGCTCCTGCAGGGAATAGGGTTATGGTTCCGGACTGTCAAGGAGCTGTGTTTTGATACGTTTTGTGTTGCGAAATGACCTGGCAGTGTGAATGCCAATGAAATCATCCCTTGTGCCATCTTGTGTGCGTGGGTGATAAGATAAGGACCATTGGCAAAGACACCTTCACGGGCACCCAGGGAAATCCAGAGCTCCTGACTGTGGCTCATGCATCATGAGAAAAGCCTTTCTAACCCAGCCACTCAAGTTTGTGCTTGCGTCCACTAAACTGTGGGCTTGGGTTATTCTGGGGGTTTTGCTTCCATCTCTTCGGGTTGGGGAAATAACTAGTGAAAGCTGTTTTTAACTTCCTCATCTGTAGTAAGAGAAATAAAAGGGCTCAAAAATTAGAGTCGCCTAGTTACCTCTCTGCTTCAAAGCTGCCTACTAGAGGCTGGTACTTTTCCATGTTCTGTGCTGTGTCTGCATATGCCCCACCCCAGAGTGGAAAGTAGGAACCATGGAAACGACTTTGCAGACTTGTTTCTTGGGAGAAGTAGACTTAATAGAATCCCTAGATTGGCAAGTCGTTGAGAGCCACTCCAACTTCCCCAGAGGTAGGGCTCCCAGAATTTTCCTTAAGGTCTATGAGGATGAAGAACATTTTTATATTATTGAATTCTACAAAGGTTGTAGGTAAATCAACTCTTAAGAACAAAATTGCATTTAAGGGAGTTATATGTGAAACACTAAAAGGCCAAAATACACTGAATTGCTATATTGGGCAATATTTACTTTCCCCAGATTTTTACTAGAACGATGAGACTATTCTAAAAGGCATCATTAATCTTGGCTAATTATTACTACCATTTACAACTCAGTTACCCCGAGCCAGATTTCTCATGTAATCCCAAATAGCTATTATTCCTGACTCTCCTATTTCTATTAATGGCACTAATAATTTTCTGTTCACCCAGTCATAAAATGTCAGTTCTATCTTTAACTCCTCTTTATGACACTCCTTCTCTACCCAATTAATTGCCAAATCCTGTATTTCCTTTAAAAAATGGCCCCTAACTTTCCTTTCTTCTGAAACCCTAGTTCCAATCCTAGCTGGTCTCCCAGCTCCTAACGTCTCTCTCCAACCCATTTTGAACTTGGCCATTTAATTAACCTGCTCATATCATCTCTTTGGGTATAGGATCTGTTTAAAAGTCTTACGGGACTTTCTATTGCCCACAGCAACAGTTCTCATGTGGTAAGACAAAGCACTTTGTTCTTATACCTTTCATGCTTTGCAAACATCCTATCACTTTTTGATCAATAGGCAGAATTCATTTTGCCAGCATTCGACCTTTTACGGCAACTCTGTCAAACAGAATGCTGATCTGAGCAATGCGTGGCATGTAAAAGTGCAAACTGCTACAAGTAAGAGGGACAAGACTTAGAGTGACATCCAGTCTGTGTCACGGGAATCATCTTGTGCTTACTGGAACTTGTGGGAACATCGCCCTGGAGTATTCGAGAGTGCGCTGTCTGGGAGTAAAAACTCTTCCAAAGGAAACATGCTGAAGGCCAACCAACTGAATAGTGAAGTAACTGTGGATGAGTTTATAGACACTGTGAGACCGTAACTACACTGCAGACCGTAACTACACTGCAGACCATAACTACACGGTGCTGCAATTGTTGTTTGCTCATTTTGTGTTTTCCAGACTTTTAATCCTTCCCATTGTCCTGCTAAAAGTTCTAGTATTTGAAGATGTGCCACAACCCAAAAGATTGAAAATTATTGGTCAGTTAGACTTAAGTCCAAATTATTTACCACAGCCTAGGAGGCTCTTCTCATTTTGACCCCAGCCCTCCCTTCCAGCCTCAATGTCCAATGCTTGCCCCTTGAGTCACGTGGGACCACACATTGCTCTTTGACTAAGCCAGCTCTTTCACATCTCTGGGACTTTGTATGTGGAAGAAATGTTCTGTTCTTGTTTATTCTGCATTCATTTATCAAGACCCAGTTACAATACTATCTCCTCCCTGATTTTCTGTGACTCCTCCAGTAATTGTTCCTATCGTCCTTTGCATGCGTTTTTATTAAAGCGTGTACCCTCACATTCTGTAATCACTGTGCTGGGCCTGTCTCCAAAGCATCAAGGATTATGTCCGAGTTCTCAAGAGCACAGGCTTAACCTCATTCATCTTTGAATTCCCAACTGTTTAGATATTACAAACCCTCAATAAATGTTTGTAGAATTGTTTTTCCTGCAGTTCAAGCTACCTGTGACCTATTGCTAATTAGTCTTTCAAAAATTATGTCCCATAACTCTGATGCATGTACTAAACTCAAACCAAGCTACAGTACTTACTGTTCCTGAAATCTTACTTACCCTTTCCTACCTCTACAAATGAGCTCAGAGGATTCAAAGGATTCTTCCATCTGGGATACTCACCCTCTCTCTGTGATATCTGCCACCGATAAAAATTCTACCTATCCCTTTGATCAAGCCCAAACCCATTCTCCCAAAAAGTCAACCCAGATACCCAGACTAAGCACTGTCTCTGAACTTTTTCATATTTGGTTATATAGTTCAGAGGACACTTAGTACAAACTACTCTGGAGTGTAGTCACTTGAGTACATTTTACCTCCCTTCCTAGGGTATAATCTCCTTGAGGCAAGAAAGATGCCTTATTCATTTGTTTTCTCGTTGGTACCTATGCAATATCTTGCACATAATAGGTACAGTTTTTCAAATGCATGAATGAATGAAATGATGTATGTCTAGTGTATCATGCTACTCACCATATTCTACTTGCATGTGGTATCATACAATTAAGTTATAGTTTATGGACTAGGAGCCATTTCAACATTTCCTTGGTACATTATGCAATTGTTATTGTGTGTGGTAAATTCTACCACACTCTCAACAGTCTTGTGGGCCTGTTTGCTTAATGAGGTAAATTTTAAAATCCTACACAGGATGGAGGTGTTAACTAACCTTATCATAGTAATCATTTCACAACATATATGTGTATCGAATCGTCGCATTGTACACCTTAAACTTACATATGCTGTATGTCAATAATATCTCAATAAAGCTAAAGGGAAATCCCTCACAGATGTTCTCCTCTTACTCTAGAACGTGAAAATTCTAATTTATAACGCAGAGTAGTAAGTTCTAATACAAGTGAATTCCTTTTTTTCCTCCCCCAGGCAAAATTAGTTCCTCTCTCCACTTTGCTTCAGTTCACATATCTATTATAGTAATTATTTCCATTGCTTTGTAGTTATATGTTTTTACATTTATCTCTCCTGCTAGATTTTGAGCTTCTCAGGGCTAAGAACCATGTCTTATCCATCTCTCTCTCTCTATTGATCAGTCTATAATAATTAGTTTATGTAAAAAAAGTATATATTTTATTTACTTTATATTTATACTTACATATAAATATTATGTAAATATATACTTAATATTTATGTATAAGTGTATGAGAAGTATATATAAATTTATGTAACTATTTTGCCTGGCAATAGTCTCCATTCAATAAATATTATGGAAATAATGAATGGATGTTTTAAATGGTCAATACTTTTAAAACTAACAATTTGTTTTCAGATCTACTAGGAGGAAAAAAAAAAACTAAAGCAGATACTAAGAACCATTGCCACCCAAATAGTAGTTGGATAGGAATACAAACCACCAATGAAGCAATAATAAAAGCCAATAGTCAAACATGATTCCATTTCATAGAACTTTCTAGTTTGATATTGGTTGGATATTATTTAGCCACTGGGGTAATATTGGTCTTCCACAGCAATTTACAGCAATGTTTCTCAAACCTGAGCAATGAACAGACCCTTTTTAAAATATGTGGATCCTCCAGACTCAGACTTGCCATGATTTGTTTACTTCGTTATTATTTAAATATGTGAAAATGAAAAACAAGTTACAAATATCTTACACTTATGGACTTCATACAATAAAAAATAAATTTACAAATTGAGTTCAAACAAAATTAGAAAAATTGATAAAATTCAAATTAGCAACGTTAATATGATGATTGACGCCCTTTTGCTAAGACCAAATTGCCATTTGCAGTGAAACTGTGGTACCCACATCTAAGGTGGGCTCTGTTAGGGTTCTTGTGCCTTTACTACCCAAATGTGTCTTCTCTCAGAGATCACCTTATTCTCCCACTACTTTTCTCTATTCAAATGTCATTCTACTTATAAGCACAGAATGAGTCATTTGGCCTTCACTTGGCACAAATTTTTTAAGTCAACCCCTACTCTTTTATCATTAGCCCATAAGAATTAGAGTAACCCTGTGCTATGTTACACCCACCCAATAGCAGATATAAAAGTAAATATTGACATGAAATTATTAGACAGTATTCTATTATAAAGTGATGAGTCATGATATACTTATGATATGCTTAACATTTTAGAAGATTATCATCAAATGCAAACCATCAACTTAGCCCCAAGGACCCACCTTTCTGTGTTGTAAAAAAATATTTTTCACAGAGACAGGTGCCAAGGAACTCTACCAACACTTCAGCCTAATGGCTACTACAAGGGAAAATATTAAAGCTGCACAACTTTAAAAATTGCTTTTTAATCACATCTTTCCTTTAGCATGACTGGTAAGTTGTATATATCTTCTACATAGTTTATTTAAAATTGTTATGGACACGGATCATTGGAGGATTTCGAAAGTCCAAGTGATTTTATACAACAGTGACAGAAAATCATTCCAAAATGACAGTAATGAACAACAATAAGGGGGAAAAAAATAACCTTCAAGTTTTTGTAAGCATATAAGTCAAAAACCTGATTACATTTGCAGCAATCTACTGTTGTAAAACATGACATGAAGTTTAAAATTCAAAAGATTCCTTGAAAAAATCAAAGGGAGTTCAGAAAGACGAAGATTGCAAGGGGGGCTTAACCTCACACCGCCACAGTCAGAAAATCGTTAAGTACTGGCCTATTGACATTTGGTCAGATGTGCTACTGTAACAGAATAGTTAATACCTGAGAGATTGAAGACATGCAATGGTGGAAACCTTGACAAAACGTAAATCTAGAATTATGCAATGCTTTTGGAGCAAAAGTAGAAGAGCAACAACAATAAGAAAAAAAAACAGAACAACAACTCATAAAAGTTACCAGGAAGTCAGAGCTATTCCAATGAGTCTTAGTTTCCCATTCTTCAAATTATTTTTATTGGAACTTTTAAGTGCAACAATAACAGAAATGTTTTCTAATCCAAATTCAAAAAACAAAGCAAAACAACACAGATGCACTCCCAAAAGTCAGCACTCAGTGGGAAAGAACTTGACATTGATCTGAGAAAATGTATGAACAAAGAAAATAATACATGCAGGAATCAAAGAAATACTATGAACATTAATTTTAAAGAATAATATCTAATGCGAACACACTTTCAGTTTTTCATTATAAATTTTATGAATACATTTGAAATGTGATGCAAAGTATCCATGTTTTGAAATCAGCTATAAATACAATTTCAGTAAATGAAAATGCCACATTACTATATTTAAATGTTTTCTGTCAGGCCATATTCTAATCTTATGTCTCATGAACTTATGTTTATATGCTTTTTTTATTCCTCAAGTGGAAACTAGAGGTAAGCAAAAAGAAGAAAAAATAATTCTATATTGTCACCACCTGGAGATAAACAATATAAACATTTTTGGTTATGTCTTTTCAGACTTATCAAAGCTCAGTGCATCCATTATGTTGTAATCGGATTTTTTCCCCTGTTACTATAATGTGGACATCCTTTCGTGTCAACATATAGACATGCCACCATTTTTAATAGCTTCGTAGTGTTTCACTGTATGGATATGCTATAATTTACTTAACCAATTCTGCATCAGTAGATATTTAGTTTGCTTATTTATTATAAAACACTGGAAAACAAACTGTTCTCTGTCCTGCACCCAGAATAATTTTTTAAAATATAAATCAGATAAGTCACACCCCTGCTGATTATTTCATTTTACTTTTGGGAAAAAGACCCTACATAACAAGGATTGGCAAGGATGTGGAAAAAAGAGAATCCTCATACCCTGTCAGTGGGATTGTAAATTAGTGCGGCCACTATGGAAAAGAGTATAGAAATTCCTCAAAAAATTAAAAATAGAGCTCCATATGTTCCAGCAATTCCAATTCTGGGTATTTATCTGAAGAAAACAAAAACACTAATTTGAAAGATATATGCACCCCTATGTTCATTACAGCATTACTAGTAATAGCCAAGATATGGAAGCAACCTAGATGTCCATCACAGATGAATATGCAAAGAAGATATGTTATAAATACTCAATGTAATATTACTCGGCAATAACAAATAATGAAATCTTGCCATTTGTGACGACATGAATAGACCTAGAGGGCAATATACTAAATGAAATAAGTCAGACAGAGACAAATACCATACAATTTTACTTATATGTGGAATCTAAAAACAAAAACAAAAACAAATGAATAAACAAAACAGAAACCGACCCATAGATAGAGAGAACAAGCTGATGGCTGCCAAAGCAGAGGGTGGTCGAGGGATGGGAATAAATAAAGAAAAAGAAGAAAAACCCTAGCTCCTCCCATGGCCTACAAAAACCTACCTAAGCAGGACCCTGGCTCCACATCAAGAACCTCCTACCCCTCCTCCTCTCACTTATTTGCTCTAACTCCACTTACCTTTCTCTGTGATCGGACAAGCCAAGAGTGTTGTTTCTGCCTCAGGGCCTTTGAACACACCTTTCCTCTAGGTAGACACTGCAGCAAGCTCCTCACCACCTGGGCCTCTGTACCTGTAAGGTCTTTCCTGACCACCTACTCTGCCACCTCTTTCGTTACTTCATACCGTCTGAAAACATCATAGTACTTTACATTTTGTATATTTTCTGCCACCCCCTCTAGGCTACATATAAGCTGCATGTGTTCTTAGCACAGTACCGGGCCCAGAGAAGCTCTTCAATAAGTGTTCCTCTAATTAATCAGTAAATTCAGGACAGAAACTCAAGAAATGTCATCCTCCCTATTTTAGTTGTCTCTTCAGAGGCAGCAGTTGTAGAGAAAAGAACCTAGCGGTAAACCAGCCCTTTCTAATCCTGGGCAAATTAAATGTTGTCAAGGAAACCTTTTCTTGCCCCTCACCCCTTACCCCGTTCTGTCACTGCCAAGCCCTTCCAAACAATACTCAGAAATGTTCCTGTGTGGTAATTACCACAGTTGTTAATAATTATTCACATCATTACTTGTTTAAATCATTTCCCCTGCGGGAGACTGAAACTCCATGAGGGCCAGGACTGCGTCTAACTCCCTGCTGGGTTCCTAGCTCCAGCAATAATGCCTGGCATAAAATAAGCCCACAAAAATATTTGCTGAAAAGAGGAAAATTAGTCTTCTCTGGGCTGAAAACACTGGAGTTTAAAAATAAGTTACACAGGGTCGAAATGATTATCAACCAGAATTTTTAGGAAGGGAACCATGCCTGGGGAAATTCTGTAATGAGCCCTTTGAGGTAGGTGGGACTGTGGTTAGTCGCTGAGGCAAACGAAGAAATGGCTGACTCGTTCTGCGTGACAAAACAAGAGGAATTTGTTTTGCCTCTAGAAAAAAGGAGGGGCCAGTCGATGACCTTTTAAAACTGAGGCACCAGGTGAGGTAGGGAGAGATGAAAATGGCTCCCTACTTTATCTCTCTCTCTCAAATCTTCAGTAAAGATCCACTTATCATGCACACCGCCTCGTGGGAGTGGGGGGAGTGTGTGTGTGTGTGTGTGTGTGTGTGTGTGTAAACTGGGAAAGAACCTGAATATGACATCAGACTCGATACATCGCCTAACAGAAGTGAAATATGTGAGACACTAAAACAATCTATAAACTGAGAAAACGAAAGTTTGGAGCCAGAGCTGACTCTGAGACTGTAAACTGCCCAGGAATTTCTGGAAATCAGTCACAAGCCTTGGAATTAGGGGGCAGATTTCATTTCGTCTAGACCTCATGGGACAGGGAGAGCCCAGGTCACATCAGGATTAAAACAGTGACTGCTATTACTTGTCATCCCATACCTGGCCTTACTTGCTTCTCATCCTTTCACCAGTTTGGAATTTGGGGTCTAAAGAGATGAGAAAAATGGGGGAAAATTGGAAGGAGAGACCCTTCTCTTTTATCATCAGATAAGATAAACGTTACCAAAATGTCTCTTCCTACCTATCTTTTAAGAGATAACACAGTAATTTAGTAATTTACCATCTTTTGAGGAAAGGTGTTCTAAAAATAAACAGCACATCCTTTGCAGTAGTTGTAATTAAGTTACTCAAAGTAAACTCCAAATGGTTTTCTTGATTTCACTTGATTACTCACAGATTTTGCCATTTTGAAATTTCTTCAGAGCATGAATTGCTGTATTGCTTTCAATTCCCTACCTAGAGAATCATCTGTGAAGACAATCCTATAAAAATCTTTGAGGGTGACTCATGAGTGACCTGCCAGGAGAAAAATATGTGATCTCAAGAGTACTGTTCTTTATGTTTGTGTAACTTTAGACACTGCCAGAAGAAATAGTTGCCCAGACACAAGTTATTAGAATGTATGTATAAACAATTTCTCTTCTTTTTTCACAGAATTCAGTAGATCGAAGCACGATTAACACAAGGTTGTGTTACAAGTGTGAACATATCCAGCTTCCACTACTGCCCGTGGCTTCTGTTTTCATTGAAACCACTCTGATTCTTCCCAAAAAGAAAGTTTTAAAACTTCCAGTGGTGTCTTAATGGGGCAAAGGGAACAGGCGGGGCCACTTTTCGTCACTCTTCAATATTTACTTATTACATTCAAAGTAGCTTTATTAATTATAAACTGAGCTTAAAGTTGAGAATGACCTGCACATTACTCAGAAAACTGAAACAGTCCACAGTTACTCAGAAAACTCCATTCCCGACAGTCTATTACATATGTACTTGCATTTATGTGAACTTTAAAGAGATTAGAAAATCATGCAATAAAATGTTTATGATTACTGTTTCTGAGTACAGAGATTGTAGGTGTGATAGAATAATGAAGTCCCTTCCCTCCAAAGATGTCCTCGTACTAATCCCCAGAACCTGTGAATGTCATATTGCATGGCAAGAGGAATTCAGGTTGCAGAAGCTAATCAACAAATAGACTATCCTGGGCTGTTCAGGTGGGCCCAATGCAATCACAAGGGTCCTTAAAAGTGGAAGAGGGAGGCAGGCGAGAGCTGGACGGAGATGTGACTGTAGGAGAATGAGCAGAGAGAGGCAAAGTTGCCGGCTTTGGAGGAAGGAGGCAGGAGGCTACGAGCAGAAGAATGTGGGCTGCCTCGATTAGCTGGAAAGGCAAGGAACCAGATTCTCCCCTGGAGTCCCCAGACTGGGCACAACCTGCAGACACCTTAATTTTAGCCTACTGAAACCTGCATCAGACTTCAGAGCTCCAGAACTGTAAGATATCCAATTTCTTTTGAGGCTCAAATTTGTGATAATTTGTTACAGCAACAATAGGAAACTAATACACTGGGTAATTTTGTTCATTGCTTTTTGGGGGAAATTTTGAAAGGGAAGGAGTTTGATACTTTCCGAATTTTACGTAATGTATATGCATTACCTTTGTAATTAGGAAAATTTCATTTTATTATCTTTCAAATAATGATAAATCGTAATGAAGGCTCTGGTAGAAATGTTTCAGCATTTAGGCTCAAAATTGCACCTCAATTGCTCCTTAAAGTTCTTAGTGTCATTTATTGAGAAAATTGACTTAAGATTGACACAATAAAAAGTGCCAGAGTTCATTAATCAAGAGCTCATAAAGAATTAAAACTCAGTGTAATAGGTATTTATCAATGACCTGCAGAGTTCCAGGCACCTTCTGGGTCCATCGACTGACAGGTGTCTTTTCCACAGAATTCCTTAAATCAGGCAAGACAGTGTGCAGCACTTCCTGGCACATTTCTCTTGCGTGAGCTTCCTTTGCTCGGTGGCCCGCAGCCGGGCTGGTGGGGAAGGGAGGCTGTCAGACATGCTGAGGCGGCGTTAATGGCATTGGTATCCGTGGAAGAGGTGGCAGCACTGGTAGAAATGGAGTCTGGGTGAGTCAAGGTGATAGACTATTTAGCAATTCCTTAGTTAGGACACTAAGGTGCCACAAAGATGTCCTCGTTTGTTGCAACACATGGATTTCATTTCTCTCCTTTGGTAACTTTTGACATGGCAAGGTGGACCAGAGAAAAAGGGATGATATGTCTAAAGGGGGGAGTAAAAGAACCAACTATTTCTTCATTTTCTCCAAACTCCATAGCATATTACACAAAGCTCCCGGGGCTTTGTATAGAATAACTTCCACGTCCTGTTTCTTTTCCAGGCACCTTTTGATGGAAGTACACCATCAACTTTTCATTCCCCATTTCACTCCTGAGCCTCAGACTGTCACCCCTCCACCTCCATGGTGTTCCTTCAGCCTGGATTCTTCTCATTTCTAAAACTGTTTTATCCTCAGGGCTCAAATCAAATGCCAACTGCTCCTTGCAACAATAATTGCAACCATGTGCCAAGGACTTTCATATACTTTATATTATTGAATCCCTTCCATTCGAGTCTTGTTTCTCATCTTACAGTGTGTTTATTTCAACCTGGGATCTGTCCATTACTGGATGCTGCTGCATGAACCTCCCTTCGAGCAGGATCCATGGTCACTCTTGCCTCTTTGCTCCCTTACCTCTATCCATAAATCTATATTATTTATTTCATCTTACTTCAATTTGTTACTGTTTTACATGTTCACATCCTCCCTTTTGATCCTATTGTCAGTTTTTTGAAGACTGGCACCTCGTCTTATCCTCCTATAAGGTGTTCATCTACAACATGTAGCATGTAGGACTTTGCAAAAGGCAGGCAAGCAGGCAGTGTGAACAACAACAACAAAAATACATATTAAGTTACAGATCAGGAATTTCTTCTCCAGCTTCTTCTCCTACCCATGAGTTTTGACAGCCACAAGGTTTCAAAAAGTTTAGAATTTTCCCTCTGCACTACCACCGCTCTTAATGTGGAAAGTTTACAGGCAGGTCAGACTGAAGTTAGGAAATGCTAATGAAATCGTTGCTGGCTGCTACTATGAGAGCCTCTAAGTGGCAGAATCTGTTGCTTAATGAAGTGGAGTAATGAACCTTGTAGAAATGGCTCTGGGATTTCAAGGTGAAGAAGTAGTAGATCGTATCACTGGACAGGAAGTGTGAGAAAATAATTCCTTCTATAGCAGAGCAAAGACCACTGCTGCCTCTCCCAACTGAATTTACCTTTGTCACATGAAATATGTTGGGGGACAGGAGAGGAAGGGAGAAGAGACAGACTCTGGGAGACTGGTTTAACCTGTTGGCTCTAATGCTCGATCAGAGGAATGAGGCCATGGTAGTTCAAGCCAGGTTTGAGACTCTGCAGGCAGTTATCAAAGGGTTTAAAAGTCAGTAAAAAGAAGCATTGACATAAGTGAAAACTGAGTAAATTTTATTCAAATGCTTTTGATTGTTCGAAGAGCGGATCTGATAATTTTTAGAGGAAATAAACTGTCGATACCTTTTCAGGAATGGCATCTCCCGAAAATTATATTGCTAATTTGCCGCAAAGTGAGGCAAGACCCCGGAAACAAAATAAAAATCCTAGTATAAGAAATATGGAAAGATCTCTTTTGCCAAAATGTATTTGTTTCTGAAGTTAAGGGTTATTTTCTGTGCTTTGAAAGAATTCTCTTCCCTCCTCCTCTCTGTAAAAGTAAATATTTTTTCATTTACCATATCACGTACTTTGCAAAACTACATAAATATTTACTTGAGAAAACAAGAGAATATTTTCCCCCAGAATAAAGCTTTCTCAACATTTTTTTTTTTTTTCCCTGAAACAAGTGTTTCCAGAAACAGAGATTTCTTTTTATGGAATGTGTTTTTCCATTTGCAAATAAAATGGAGGGATTAAGAGCTACAACTGTCACTGGCTAGAGCAGAAAAATAGAAAGATTCAGTCATTTTTCCTCTTCTCTCTCAAGGACCTCTTCATCAGGAAGGAATGATCATCGGTGTCCTCATATACCTCCTGGTAGTGAGAAGGGAAAGGCTACAAAGCCTCGTGCTATATATTCTGGGACCAAATATTTAATCTTAAACTACAAAAGTAGAGGCAATATGTAAATACCATACATGGAAATACCATTATTTTTCTTTTCCAATTTTTCTCTCTGAAACTTATCTAGTTACAAAAATGTTAGCCAAAAGGCACATTTTAGGACACTTAGCAATTTTTAAAGGGAGGAGGAGACTCCATCTTATGAATTCTACATTCTAGTCAACATTTCCAATGGCAGTTTTTGTCATTACCATTTAGCAATTGTGTTATAATTTCAAGATTAATGAACGTTTCCAAGAATGTCGGTGAACCATGATCCTTTTAGCTCTCATTTTAGAGAAAGCAGTGGGGGAAGGAGTGGAACAGGAGTGGGAGATTCTGCAGACTCATTCTTCAGGTTAATGTTTATTGACATAGCTAGTCTCCAAGTCACAGGTAACTGACCGAGTCCTAATTATATTTAACAGAGCAAATTTAACCCCCTAGAGCAGTACTGCTCGAACTTTAGTGCATCAGAATCGCCACAGGTCTTGTTGAAACAAATCACTCGGCCTACCCCCAAAGTCTCACATCAGGTAGGTCTGCAGTGGGGCCTGAAGGGGAGGAAAACCTTTCTCTACCCTTCTAGCTTCTTTTCGCTGATTTAATAATTGGCATAAGCAGGTAAACAGGAGAGAAAATTTTAGTTGCGTATGTACAGACCTCCATGAGAATGAGATCCACAGGCAGCCAGGCAACTGAGGCTTATATGTCACCCTGAGCTAAGGAGAAGGGAGTAGGAATCTGGGGCTTCAAACAGAAGAAAAACAATTTACAGGAAGATGGAAAGAGCAAATATTTGATCAACAAATGTTTGCCATGCCATGCAGAGGCAGTGGGGCACAGGGAGGAATTTGATCTCCAGGCCTTGCCAAGCTCTCCAGGCTACCCATACCTAGCCCATACTCTTTCTAGTTATCTCCTACAACACCTATCTTTTGGGCAAGGCCTTCTATCTAAATTCTTTTAGGCAATTAAGGGAGAGGTGAAAGTTTTTCTTGAATCTGCTGGGTCTTGATTGCCTTCAGCTCCAAATAGTCCACATGCCAAAGTGGCACTTTGTTGGGAGGCTCATTCTGAACTCCTTCAGGCTTAAGCATTTGCCTTTCTAATGAGTTCCCTAGTGATGATACAGTTGGTCCAGAGATCCTACTTTGAGAACCACTGTTGTAGAGCAGTTATTTGCAATCCTGACACTGCAAGACTCTTTGGAGCTTTTATAAAATCCTGATACCTGGCTCCACCCTAGATCCCCTGAGACAATCTCTGGGCTTGGTCTTGTCAAAGAGAAATAAATCTGGACTCTAGTTGAAGCAGTAAGGATAAATTTTATTCGGTAATAACTACTGCAATACTCAAAACTTCAGCATGAAAAGGTCAACTTTATCAAACAAAAAGCAAGAGATTTTAAAGTTGGGATATGCTAAAGGAGAGGCACTCAGAGATGCAAAGAGTCTGCTGATGAGGCTATCTGGGTTTGTTCATCGATGCTTATCCTGAGGGGAGACAAACTTCTCACATCTTTCAACAAAGAGGCAGTGGTGCAGGTTAGAGCTCTGTACCCACCAAAGGACAGCCCTCCTCTCCACAGGGCCTGGGAGCTGGGTGAGAGCTAGCCTCTTGAATGTTTTCATTTCAAGGAAAGATCCTCGGGGTTCTTGAGAAGACAGTTCTAGGTGGTAGAGATTTACATCTCAAAGGGGCAGAGAAAAGATTTATAATCATAAGCTTTTAAAGTAGTTGCTCTAAGGTGTTTAGGGACTAATCTGCCTATCACCAACTTTGGGCTGGAACAAACAGGACACTACCCCAGCAGGGCGTCAGCTAGCTGTCTCAGGTGGGAATTTTAGGGATCTGGCTTGTCCTAGTGCTGAAGCCTCAAACTGTTAGAAACCACATTAGTGTTTCTTCAAGTGTGTGTGTGTGTGTGTGTGATGAGGGTGGGGCAGTGGTTGGACAAAATAATTTATGCCGAGATTCTCTGGGTTTTATAGGCCAAAGCTGAGGCCTAGTTGAGAAGAAGACTCAGAGGAGCCTGGCTGGAGTTTCCTCAAGGAAAGAGTCTTTATGAGTCTGGATATCTGTGTGTCCAAACTTGTTTGCTGATAGTTCTACTGACCAGGGTTAAAAACCAATTCTTATGGTGAGATTTACAATACTGGAAGAGAGAAAGTTTGCTTAAATGTATTATAAGTTGTTCCTAATACTTACACAATTGCAGAAGCAATTGACACATAGGAAAGATTTCTGCATTCTATGGTGTGGACATGTAGCAGTTCAGAGCAGCTGCAATTACCTTATATTGTATAAAGGAATATTCCATTCAAGTTCCAAGTCAAAGAAGATAAAGGACTGGGACATAACTGTAACAACCCCCCCGGGTTTTTTCCAGTATTTAAAAATATATATTGAAGAACATCTGACTGTTGACTGTGAGAGACCCAGTGCAAGCCAGGTCCTTTCCATGTCCGGAGCCGACCCTACACATACCCATGGAAAATCATATCGAATAACATCTCCTGGCTGCAGTATTTTTGTTCAGGGGAAATTATGTTAAATACTAAATGCAGCCTTAAATAGAATAAAAATTTTAAATGAAAGCCCGCCTAAGGGGGCAACTTCTTTGATGACGGTAGGAGTAAACTGGTTATAGGATCTGCTATGGACTGAATCATGTCCCCCTGAAATTCATATGTTAAGCCCTAACTCCCAATATGACTATTTGGAAATATAATTTTAAAGAAGTGATTAAGTTTAAATGAGGTCATAAGGGTGGGAGCCTAACCCAATAGGCTTAGTGGCCATAAAAGGGGAAGAGGGAAGAGAGTCTGTAGGCACACATGCTGGGAAAAGGCCATGCAGAGCGAGAAGGTGGCCATCTGTAAGCTGGCAAGTAGGTCCTCACCAGAAACCAAATCAGCCAGCACTGTGATTGTGGACTTCCTGCTTCCAGAACTGAGAAATTTCTGTTGTTTAAGCCACAAGTCTGTAATATTTTGTTATGGCAGCTGAGTAGACCAAGATGGGATCATTTATTCATTCAACAACTATCCTTCTTTTACGCACTGGAGATATAACAATAATCAAAATAAAGTCCAAACCTTTGAGGAGCTGACATTCTAGAGAAGGGACAGAAACAAAATCAAAACAATATGTAGTGTGGGAAATGGTGATCAAGGGAGATATAAAATAGTGAGGGGGACAGAGGAGCAGGGAGTGGCTGTTTTATGTAGTGTGGTCTGGTAAGGCCCTATCAGATGACTTTTGAGCAGAGACCTGAAGAAAGTGAGCCATAGAATATCTGAAGGAAGATGATCCTAGGCGAAGGCAACAAGCAACATGATGTGGAAGCAGAGCGTGCTTGACAGGTTCGGGGGAACCACAGAGAGGCCCGTGTACTGGAGCTGAGCAAGCCAAAGAGAGAGGAGCTGAGTGACTGGGGAAGGTGCATTGCACAGAGCCTTGCAGGTCTGTGTCAGGGCTCAGCTCTTCCTCTGAGGAAAATGAGGAGCCGCTGAAGTGTGTTGAATGCTGGAGTGACAGGATTGACTTCCACTTCAGAAAAAGTCTTACTGTTGGATAAGTGATTTAAGTTGCTGGGATGGGGCGAAGGCCCAAAGCAGGGACTTGATTGAAAGCAGAATGATAGATGCTTATCAAGTTTTAGTTATTTGGAAACTCTCCTGCATGTGGGGTCTCTGGCTTTCTCATGCATGTGGGGTTCCTATACAAATATATTACATCTGTTTATTTTCTCTTGCTAAAGAAAAAAAAAGTTTTAGTTATTCGAGTTTGGCTTTGAAACAGTTAACGGATGCATCCAACAATGACTTTATATTCATATTCTTGGGTTATTGACAGATTAAATAGAAAACATATAACAATTTTATTCACACTCTGGAGTTAGGATTTCCCCTTTGACCTTAGGTTCTAGGGTCTTCCTAAGATTCCCTTTGGTTCTTCAATGAACTTCACCAAAGCTTTCTCAGTGACCTTTCTCTCTCTACCCTGATAGAACATCAATTTTCCTAAAATCACAAGGCTATTGGCACTGTATTCATCCAACTCCATCCTGCCTTTTGGAGCAGAACTTCTCACACTTTAATGTACTCGAAAATCCCCTAGGTGGGGTCTTGCTGAAGTGCTGATTCTGATTTGGTAGGTCTTGGGTAGGGCACAAGGATTCTGCATTTCTAGCTAGTTCCTAATGCTACTGGTCCTTGGACAATACTTTGAAAAGTAAGGTATTACAGTATTCAAAGGATCCTACACAATTTCGATATTTTTGTGAAGAAAAAAAAAATCAGACAAATGTGCAATGAGAAATTCTCCAGTACATTTCTATTGAGTGAGAATGTTGAGAATTCAAGAAGCAAATTGAATTATTGTTTCTTCTTTTTCCAGGCAACTGTGTGTTTTTTAAATACATAGATACTTTTTTTTAAAAAGAAAAGGAATAATTTTTCTTTTATTTTTGTAATAGGCAATGCATTTAGTGTTCAAATATGAAAGATACAAAATGGTTACAGTGACATATCCCAACTGTCACCCATAAACACCTAATGATCACATCTCCCGTATTCTTCCAGATAGTCTAAGCAAATATAAGTAAAAACACGTGTATGTATGTGGGCGCATAAACTTTTTACCTATTTCAGTACAAATGATATTATGCATGCTATTCTAAAGTTTGCTTTTTTTACACCTAATATATATTAGATATCATTTCATATCAGTACATTAAAAGCATCCTCATTATTATTGCTATGTGGTTTGCCATTAGGTGTACCATAGTTTATTTAGCCTCAAAAGGTGCCAAAATTGACAACTCTAAAAACTGCAAATAAAAGCAAATTATAATCCAGTTTTCCTGCCATGGAAAAAACATATTTATACACAAGATAAAGAGTAAATTGTTATTACTGGTCTAATACATTCAAAATTTTCTTAAATATCTCAAAAAATTAAAAAGACTTTACATAGCTACATAACAGTGGTGATATCTTAAATATTGTTTAAAGAAAAAAAAAAACCAATGTCGACATTTTCCAGTATATGAGAGATTTCCCTGGAGTTGTGAATGGTGTGTTAGAAAATTGTAGAGACTCTTTTCAGATTGAAACCATGGTAAATCACTAAAAAGATCTTTGAAAGTATGTAAAGTGTCTGTAGAGAGTTTTAAAACATATAAATTATTGCAGTGGAATCATCTATGCACTTCAAGAGTCTTGCTTTTGTGTAGGTGAGTGGAATCATGTGTAATTATCTAGAAAATTCCATTCATGGCCAATAAGGACAATTTAGCTTCTTTACTAACCAGACCCTCCTTCCCACTAGTACTACATACAGCCAACCTGTTTCTTTCAATTACCTAAAAATCTCCAGAATTAGTCATCTCTATACAGTGGGTTCTGATTTAGTAGTCTCATCAAGGTAAAATTGATATTTAGTGGTGGTAAAATTAGAGGGTTTTTAAAAAGTATTATAGAGTAAAATTGATTTTTTTCCTGTGAACAGATCTATGAATTTGAATGCAGGTATGTATAGATTCAAGTAACCACCACTATCATTAGGATACAGAACATTTCTACCACTTCCCCCCAAAAACCTCCCTTGTGCTATCCCTTTAATAGCTACCTCCTACCTCCACATGCAATAGCAGTAAACCACTGATCGTTTTTGTCTCTATAGATTTGCCTTTTTCAGTTATAGAAATGGATCATGCAGTATAAAACCTTTGTCTATCCCTTAGCCAATTCCACGATGTCTTCATTATCACGACTTCATGTCAACACTCACATAGGGTATTATGATTCATCCAATTTTATTCTTTTAAAAAAAAAATTGTCATGACTATTTTAGTTACACTGTCATTCCATGTAAATTTTAGAATCCCCTTCTCTGTTACTACAGAATTAGAATTGTGTGAAACCTATAGATTAGTTCACATCTTTACAGTGTCATCTTTACAGTGTCTTCCAATCCAAGAACATATGTCTTGCCATATCTAGGTCGTCTTTGAGTTCCTTTTATCAGCATTTTGTTGCTTTCAGCACAAGATTCTGTATACGTTTTTTTTTAGACTTATAATCAAACATTTCATTCTTTTGCTCTATTACAAATAGTATTTTAAAAACTTTGGTTTCCAATTGTACGTTAATAACATATAAACACACAATAGATTTTTATGCATTGACTTTGTTAAGCTCAATTATAAGTTTTAGTTGTTTTGTTTGTTTTGTTTTGTTTTTGTAGACTCCTTGGGATTTTCTATGTAGACGATTATGTCGACTGTCAATAAGGACAGTTTGTTTCTCCCATTCTCATCTGTGTGCCTTTTCTTTGCTTTCCTGTACTGGCTAGAACCTGCGGTATGATATCGGATGGGAATAGTGAGAAGGGACATCCTTGTTTTGTTTCCCATCTTAGCATTCAGTTTTTCACCATTGAATTTTTTCACACTTGAGTATGATGTTGGCTCTAGATGGTTCTATTGAAGATGTTCTTAATCTGGTTGAGGATTTTGCTGAATTTTTATCATAAACAAATGTTGAGTGTTGTCAGATGTTTTTTCATCATCAATTGATATGATCGTGTAGATTTTAGTTTTTAGTTTGTCAGCATGGTCAATTACATTGCTTGATTTTCTAATATTGGACAAGCCCGCATTCCCAAAATGAACCCCCACCCCCCCATTTGTTTTGGTTTATTATTCTTTTATTTATTGCTGAATTTTATTTGCTAATACTTGGTTGAGAATTTTACATCTATGTTTGTAGGGGATGTTGTTCTATAGTTCTTTCTTATTTTTACCTAGCTTTGGTTTCAGGGTTATGTTGGCCTCATAAAATAAGTTGACAAGTGTTCCTTCCTCTTTTATTTTCTGAGAGGGTGTTGGTGTTTTTCTTTAAATGTTTGATGGAATTCACTAGCAAAACCAGTTGGGCCTAGAAATTTTTTTCTTTAGGTTTCAAACAACAATTTCTTTAAATGACAGGCTTCTAACAAAAATTTCCATTTTTAATTTTTTTAAAAATCTTACCTCCAGAAAATTAATGGCTATATAGCCATTAATATTTAACATTAATTTCAGTGAACTAGTTGTTGAGAGTAGATTAAAATCATTATGGCACAATATTGATGAAAAAGCATTTTCAAATAGATATATAAAAATGTGACTAAGAAGAAAAAACAACTGTTAAAAGGATGCATGAATTTTGGCAAGTGACAAACTTATACTTACATTTGATTCTGTAACCATGGACAATTAACTTCCCTAACCTTTTTCTCTTAATTTGTAAAAGAGGAATAATAACATATCCATGGCTGAGTTGTAAGGATTAAATGAGTTAATGCTTGTCAAGGGAATCATACAGAGTAAACACCTAATAAGTAGTAGCTACCATTAGTGTAACTTTACAGGAAAAATTATAACAGTGCATCAAGGAAGAATAGAATAGTACCATGGACTGAAAGTCCAAGTACTCTACCACCCTAGAAAATTATATAACTTAAAGATTTTAAGAAAATTTAAGTGCTTACACTTTCAGTTTCTATTCTGTAAAACATTAGCACTTGATTTAAAATTCAGGGAAAATCCTATTAGTTCCAACTTCTGACTAGATTTGTAATTTTTTTCTGCAACAACATTCTATACTTTATGAAATATTACAATATAGTCCCATATTCAATAAAAATTTGCTTGCTCTTCTTTTCTTTCTAAATTAAATTCTTCACTCTACCATGCCCCCTGCCCCCCGTCTTCCCTGTCCAGTGGACTGATACTTTCCCTGTAGAACGCAGGAACTTCTGACTCTGAAGACACACTTTATTAATTTATTTCTTTAATGAATAAGAGGAATATCACATTAGCTTATGAGCCTCTTTACATGAAAAGCAAGAAAGCAGACTTTGGAGATGGCCTTCTATTAGTCACATGATTATTGTGGTCTCAGGAAAACTGATGTTTCTCTGTTTAATCAATGTTTCCCATCTTTTCCTAAATTGCCTGCTTACTTATATCCCTGGTCTTCAAAAATTTGCAGTCTGATTAAACTCTACCATGGATATATTATTAGGTGGAAGGTAGATGATGCTATAAAAGGATAGAGAAGGGAGGGATTGTTCTGCTGGAAGTAAAAGGAGAAAACTTAGGAGGGGATGAGTTTCAAGGAGGCTGTGAAGGTTGGGAAGCCTTTAGGGGGAGCAAACAAAAGCAAGGTGGTGTTGGGCACTCAGGATTGCTAAAAAGACAGCAAAGGCCTGCAGGTGCCAACAGCTTAGTGTTTGCGTGGGATGAAAGGAAAGGGGCGTGGAGTTGGAGGAGGAACAGGCTGAAACTCGAGTGCCTCTGCCTGTTTCAGGTAAGGAGGTAGTGAGCAAGGAAGGTTACAAAACTTCAGAGAGGCAGCATAGCTTAGCCGTGTAAAGTGTGGGCTCTGGAGCCACCCTTTCCAAATTGTAACCCTGGCTCCAGCACTTATTAATTGCATGGCTTGGGCAAGTTCTCTTAATTCTGTCATGGTTTCTTCATCAATAAATTGGGGATAATGGAAGCATCTTCATTTGGGTTACTGAGCCTGGCTTATAATAAGCTCTATATAAATGTTAATATTACCATTACTGCTGAGAAATTAGTTGGAAGGGCAAGGAAGGGCCAGATTATGGAATGTTTTGAAAGCTAACAGAATTTAGAGATCATGTGAAAGACTAATGGAAGTATCACTTTTTTTTTAAATCAAGTGAACATGATGGTATTTTTGATGTTAACTAACATTGAATTGTAACATTAATCAGATCTACTCAGCATTAAATTGTTATTTAATTTTCATGTTACACTTAATTTACATCTATACTTAATACACTGGTCTTATATCTATATTTAAGACACTGAACTTAACTTTACATCTATATCTAAAAGGATAATGATAAAACACACCAACCAAGATGCTAAAACCCAGGTCTAAGTTTTTTATTGTTTGATATTAAAATCAAAGAATATTATCGAAAGAGAAAAGTCAAGGCAGTTAATATATAGCAAAGTGATAGATGAAAGGAAAAGTGAAAGGAAGGTGAGACCAAGAGGCAAAAATGGAGTCAGGAAAACAATCGTGTATAAGAAAAATGTATTTTAAAATGTAGAGGATGATTTGAAGAGATTAAATTTCTTATTTAAATAGGTTGGGTAAGCAACAAGCAGTAATAAAAACAAAACAGTAATAAAAAAAAAGAGGAAACATAATACGTACAGGGAAATATACTCAAAATGTCATGTAAAAATTCCCTTTTAATCCCTTCTCCTTCTCCCCAATACTTGTGAATAGAAAACTAAAAATATCTTTCCCATTATGTTCCCAGGACATCAGCTTTATTTTAGTCTTACCTTATTTTTTTGCCCCAAGCAGATCAAGTTAGTATCTCAAGTTTCAAGTTGAGTGAGAGCATCTAACTCCCAAAGCTGTGCACACCCCCATCCTACATCACAACCACCGTTTGGGTCAAGTCCTAGATTTGGCAAAGGAGGAAGATGAATTGTCCTCCAGGAGAAAGGACGGGGAGGCCATTCCTTCTGAGAGGGTTGGATCATATCTCAGGAATTGATTCTTTTCAAACTGAAAACTGTACCCTCATCCTCAAATCTGCTCCTGTCCCATCTAGGCCATCTCCACAGGGCAGCATCTACTCACGCCCTGGCTCTGGCACGAACATGGTACTCACTTGTTCCTTTCACCTATTTTCATTACCAGATCCTGTCTGTTCTACTAACAAAGTATATCTCAAATCTGTCCACCTTGCTCCATCGCCACTGCCATCACTCAGACACCACTGGTCTAACGTTTATGCAAATTGGAAAAAGGAGCCCTTTGGGCAGATGCTGGGGCTGATTTCATCCCCGCTTGCCATCTTTGTGCAGCATGTGATCTCCCAAACCTTGCATGGTGGTCTGGAACCCCAGCCCAAGCCATGGTGCCCTGTTGTAATCGCCTCCCTATTCTGCCCTCATCCAGTCTTGTCCCTTCCAATCCATTCTCCACACAACAGTGGGACTACTTTTAAATCACCACGATCACTTCAGTCCCTACTAACCCTTCAATAGGTTACTATCGCTGCTGGGATGAAATGCCAAACCCTGAACGTGGGCTACAAGGTTCTGTATGATCTGGTTCCTTGTTCCCCCTTTACCCTCACTGGCACCATTTCCCCTTGATAACTTTCAGCTGCACTGTCTTGTTTTGGTTCCTGAAGATTGCTGTCTTCCCCCTACCAAGAGATTGCCTGGAAAGTTCCTTCCTGACTTAATTTCTACTTTCTTCAGGTCTCAGTTTAAATGTTACTTCTTCAGGGACGTTATCCCTAAATCCAACATCTAAAGTAGATCTCATAGCACTCTATTTTCTTTAATCATTCTTAGCATATTTGGAGCTATGTATTCATTCACTAGTGATTTACTTGTTTAATACCCTTTTCCCTACTATATACTTTAAGCTTCACAAGGGCACGGATCATGACTGACTTAGCCCAGTTTTTCATTCATCTAAGTTTCTATTCAAGTTTATACCAAAGACCTTCTCTATGCCAGTAACTATATGAGATGCTAGGCATAGAGAAGTGAATAGAGAAATAAGGTCCTTGCTCTGATGAGGGAGACATAAGCAATTAGTAAACAGGTAAGCAGACAAGATGATTACAGGATCGTGATGTGATACACAGTATACGCTGAGCTCTTACGGGCAGAGATCTCTGTATTATTCATTAACAAATGCCAAGTGTATTGTTTAGCGTAAAGCTAGCTGCTAAACATAAGTGAAGTTTACTTCGCTGTCCAAAATAAATGTTCCCGATGGGTGGATGGTTCTCCAAGTGGTAGAAAGACCCAGGCTCTTCTAATTTGGAGCTTTGCCTTCTTCATTCTGTGGCCATAGAAGGGGAAAGAGCATGAAAGATTGCTTGTGGAAGAGCTATTTACTTAATTTAAAGAGCTAAGTCTGGATGGCTACACCTAATTGCAAGGGAGGCTGGGAACACAATGCATCCCTCTACTGAGGAAGAATAGATTTGGTGATCAGCTGGCACCTTCAACTGTACCTGGCACAACAA
Source organism: Pteropus medius (assembly GCF_902729225.1). Taxonomy (NCBI): domain Eukaryota; kingdom Metazoa; phylum Chordata; class Mammalia; order Chiroptera; family Pteropodidae; genus Pteropus; species Pteropus medius. The sequence continues at coordinate 2,592,141 of NW_024350926.1, read as the reverse complement.
TGGCTTTAAGAAGAAATGGATAAATTAGAAATGAAGATTTGTCTCAAAAATTTTATAATCTATAAGTGTACATAGAAATCAATTATTACCTCTGGTCTTGCATGTTAGATCTCTAATTTGGGGAATTTAGAAATTGTCTTGAAAATGAAGTAATTTGTTTCTCAGGGCAACAAAGTTTAAAAAATTAATCTGCTTGTCTACTTTAATTCAGCGTCACCTTCTCTGTTTCCATTGTTTTTCGCCTGTCCCAAATCTTGTCACTTGACAATTTCTTTTTTGGGTTTAGATGGTTACATTAGTCCATATTCAAGGCAATCGAACAGATCGTAACAGTGAGTGACACAGTCTAACAATTTGGGACCCAATGTTCATCATGCAAATCCTTTGTACATACTTTCAGGTATTCTTTATAATTTTCTACTCTGAATGAAACAAATTTTAATTATTCTTTCGTACCAAAAGCAGTCACATGACCATGTGTGCGCCTGGTAATGTTTGTTCTTAAAGCTTTTCCACTCTGAAACTGGTTGTCATGTCCCGGACCGAATCTCACTATTAAAGGCACAGAAACACAGAGCTCTAAGGGACCTCGCCAGTCAGAAGCATTCACCTGTTTGCTTAATTTGAGACTCAATTCCGAAAGGATGTGAAATCTAGAGTTTACCGGTTTATCCTAGAGATGAAAAAGTGAAACATTCCTGAATCCTTGTCCAGTGGGTTTTAGTTTACTCTTCTCAAGAGAGAATCCGTGCAGGGGCAGTTGGAGGGCATGGTCCCGGAATAGCAGTTCTGTGCACCTGGGTACGAACTACAGCGTCCGGCGCGGCAGGCGGAGACAGCGCGACTGAGGACGGGCGACCCCCGGAGCGGAAGGGGCTGCACTCCCAGCGACGGGATCCCCGCACAGTTGGGGAAGTGGGTGCGGCGTAGCCGGGCGTCCTGGAGAGGGCGACGTGGACCTCGGGTCCCCGCGGTGGAGCCGCCCAGGGAGACCCGGGAGCCCCCGGAGCCCCGCGCGGCGCCGCAGGCCGCCCGCCTGCCACGCCCCGCGCCGCCCTGCAGGCGAACGCGGGAGGCGGCGAGGCCCCGCCAGGCCGCCGTAGCGCTGCGGCTGGGCCGCTCCGCCGCCGCCCTCCGCCCCCTGCCTGCCGGCGCCGCGGCCGCTCTGGGCTGGCAGCGCCTGCCGCTGCCTCCGCTTCCTCCTCTGCAGCCGTTCGGCCGCTGCGTGACGCGTCGTTTCCTCCCAACATGGCGGCCGGGCCAGGTCGGCGGTGATGGAGGCCAGTTCGGGGCCGCGCCGGGTGCTAATCCCCACAGTAGCCAGGGCAACCCTGCGCTCCTCGGGCCTCTAGGCCGCCGCCTCGTCCTTCGGTCCCCCCCAGCACCCCGCCCCGGGCTGGGCTCCCTCGCCGTTCCCGGGCCAGAGGGGCGAGTGAACGGCGTGGCCAGGGAGCGACCCCGGCTGGGAGAAGCAGCCGTCCCCGCGGCGCAGCCCTCCAGGGCGCCCCTCCGGCGGTGAAGACCTTTGTGCTCCTCGCCGTCCCGCCCGCCCCCTTGTGATCCTGCCGCTGCCCTCCACGCCTCCTCGCCCCCACCTCCACCCCCTCGCCTTTTCTTTTCTTTCCCCTCCTCCTCCCGTCCAGCCGCTGGGAGCCGCGGGTCGGACGAGCCGCCGCCTCCTTCTCTGCGTCCATGTATGAGGGGAAGAAGACGAAGAACATGTTCCTGACCCGGGCCCTGGAGAAGATTTTGGCCGACAAGGAAGTGAAGAAGGCGCATCACTCCCAGCTGCGCAAAGCGTGCGAGGTGGCATTAGGTGAGCGGGGCGGAGGCCCGCGGGGTACAGGGGGCAGCGGTGCCGCGCCCCGTGGGAGATGAGGTCGCCGAGGGGCCGGCTCTGGGTGGGCGCTCCTGGCTCTTGACCTCGGGGCCCCCTCCCCCCGCCCCAGCTCTGCTGCCTGGCTGCAGTTGACAGTAACTCGGCTGGATGGGGCTGGGGCAGGGTGAAGAGGAAGGGCAGTTAGCTGGGCTCGGGAGAAGAGGCAGGGCTTGCAGTGAACTTGAATATGAGAAGGTTTTTGTGGGTGGGACGTGCGGTGCGGCCAGAATATCACCCTTTGTGATGAAGCAGACGATGAGCTCGTTTTTATTAGCTTGGAAATTCCGGTGGAGCTGATCTGTCAAGATCGGGCACGGGGAGGGTTCCATATCATAATTTCAATAACTTTGTCATGGTACTTTGGGAAGATAGGCTGAAGTTGTTCCCTTGTTGACAGTCTTGCAAAGGGGTTTGCAAGAGGTGCAGTGAGTTCTGACATCTCTCCGCCGCCTCGCCACAGGAAAAACATAAGAGTAATGTTTTATCTGACTGAGCTGACCTGGAAGAACAAGACCAGAGGTTAAGAAGTGGGGGTGGCGATATGAGCGGGGGAAGGAAAGGACTTTTAGATAAGCTCGCTTCAGTAACAAGGAAGGGAGGGTTTGAAATGGGGTAAACGAAAAAGACAATGACACCCACCAGCCACATGTCTGGACAGTGGCAGCTGCTCTCAAGCTTGAATTATGATTTATAGTTCAGACGGAAGAGCGCTAGTGTGATGAAGCCCACAGCAGGGGAAATCCGAACAATACCTATAGCGGGGACAGGCAGACGAGGAATTGTCACGGGGGAACACTGATACTGCATCCAGCAAAGATAGAATCGTTTGAGAGACCAGGACATTTAACACAGAGAGCAATTCCTAATGCTTGCATTTTATTTTATAGCGCTGGTAATAGACTAGATCAAATTGACAAGAAAATGAAGCTCGTTAAATGGGTTTTAGAAAAAAGTGTCCAAGGGAAAGAAATCGAGAATAACTGAAATGTATGCAAAATTAAAGGGTCAAGACAGCTTAAAAGCAACTTTGCCTTTTCGTTATTAAAATAAGTAGAAGACTACTTCGTAACTTGCTATACTAAGCCTTACCTTTTTTATTTTATACTTTAAGGTGGTGCTATAAAAAAACATTAAGGGAATTTCATTTAAAAAATTTTGAATCTGTAGTTACCTTAAGTTTAATTTTTTGGCCTTTCATGGGTCAGAATTTCACCTTTTGTTATAGCTAATGAAAGATTATTCGAGGTGTATGAGAAGTCACTACAGTGGTAAAACTTGAATTTATATCTGGGTCCTGAAAGGATATTGGGGTGGGATGAGGGAAGGAGTTATTTTCAGAATTTTTAAAACTGTTATATGTAGGTTTTTGAATAATTTGCAGGTTAAAAGCACTTGAGATTCAAACTAAAGTTTTAGTTTTTAAGAGATTTTTCATGTTAGAATATATTTTTTAGTATACTTAGATTGTAATTATTAGACTGAAGAAATGGAGTGTGTGTGTGTGTGTGTACGTATGTGTATTTTTTCTCTCCAAAATGCTAGTATAAGTTCAGTGTTTTAATGGAGAGCTCTCTGGAAGGAGAATTCGGGATCCCGGGTTTATCCCAGTTCTCTTACATTGCAGAACAGTCAAGTCCCTGGGCCTTACCTTCCTTCTCTGTAAAATTAGGATATTGAACTTAATGATTGTAAGGTTACAGTTCCTTTAATGTGCCATGAACGTGGATGCAGTGTTGTATTAACTTGGTGCAATGTGTATTCCTGCCACTCTTGATTGGCATCTTTACAGGTCTTATAGTTTGGTCCATGTCATTTCTAGACATAGGAACTACTTGGTAGTGTGTGTGCCAGCTACACCAGGATTGTCGATTCCAGATCTTACCAGTTTTTACCTTTTTGCCCCTTCCATATAGTTAGCAGAAGCTTATTATGTGGAATGTGACTACTCAGGCAGGCACCAGAGTACTTTCTTTAGTTGAGATTGTACAAGGCTTTTTCTCACGCTTCGTAGAAGTTACACTTAGCCTCCTACAACCATTAAGCAATCTCATGGTAGTTAATCCATGGTTGTTTCTTCCCTTCTATTCATCCATCTACACTATCTCCCAAACCTAAGTTGATAGGGATAACCCATTTGACCTTTGCAGAAAGTATACTGTCTTGCAATAAGAAGGGATCCCCAAATCCATATTGTCCCAGAAAACTATTATAGACTTCCCCTTTTCACTACTGAAACCTATGCCAGGCCCACTGTGGTCTCTTGATATCTGTGTGTGGCCAGGAGGCGTGATGGGGAAGTCAACTGAAATGGCCTGGTTTGGACATCCCTGATTTACACGTTGTGACTGGTAGGAGCTGGATGGTAGAAATACGGCGGTGGGTGTTGTTATAACCATTGTAGTTACTCTCTAAATAACCTTTCCGTATATACCTGTCTGCTTTCATCTCTTCTCCCCGCCCAAATATTTATTGAGCACCTACCATGGAGCTGAAGGGAGATGGCCAGTAAACAAGAAAATATATAGTATGTTAAACTTTTAATCCTCTTGTGTTTTAAAATCATTTTATTGGCATGTGAGTAGATTTCAGAATACTGGTATTCAAAAATTCAGTTGCCTTTTAATAGAAATGTGAATTTTAAAAAGATTTTTCTGGAAATGATACTCCTGAATTTACAGTTCATCACATTTTTAAGAATACTTGATATTTTTGTTAAAGTATAGCTTTTAGGAAATCTTAACTAGATTAGAGATTTTTTTACTTCGTTAAAACTAAATCCATTCTCAAAAATACTACGTAAAGGAACTTTTTATTTTTACAAAAAAAAATAATAAGGAAACCTTTAAAGGGTATGCAGATTATTTAAAATTGTTATATTTCCGACTTTATTTTGAAGTAAGGGATGGTTTTAAAAAGAGGAGAGAAAACCAACCCCTCCCAGCTACATCGTTACCGTTAGGGTGAAGTCCACAGGCCAGAGACCAGCTCCAGGTTGCCCTCTCTCGTCCCTGCCTGGCTACAGCTCTCTGCAGTACATGCAACGCACAGGGAGGGCTTCTAGGCTGCCCTGGCTTAGCCTGATCCATTCCTGCTCTCTAGAATCCTGAATTAAAAATAGTCCAGCCATCTGCTGGCAGATGGAACAACAGCCGAGCTATTTTTAGTTTCAAAGACTTTAGGATTGTTGTGGGATGGGGCTTGAAGGTAGCACTGTTTATCTCACAGGGAGAGTACAGTTGGGCCATATTCCAATCAGGCCTCTGTTTCAGGAGTTTCTTCGATGTTAAGGGTGTGACTAGTTCAACTTCTGCTTCTACCATCAGATATCTATGAAGATATTCTGCAAATGTTAGGATGAATGAGTTCAAGGTTGGAAGCTGGCACTGATACAGGAATGAAAGGGGTAACTAGAAGAAGGTTTGAGAGGCAAAGTAGGCATGTAGAGGCAGTGATAAGGGTAGATTCCCTTTGGAGATATAGGATAATAATGGAGAAAAGGACTTGTTAGGGAAGTAATTTTTACATCAAACAATGTGAATTTGTGGTGTTCATCATGTTCTAAAGCGATCCTACTGATTTCGTTTTCTTATGTAAGAGTCTGTTACCTCTAATTATAGCCTCCTCCAGAAACGTAAATATAATATTTAGGCTAAAAATCTTTAAAACTTGCTTCCTTCTGCCCCTCCAATCCCAACCTTATTTTAGTTAGTGGTATTATAAAAAAGGGATGTATGGGTGGAGGAGAAATTATTGGAGTGCTTGTGGCCCTAGTTTTATGCTACTTTTGGTAATTTTATTCATTTTTGTCACTCTCCACCATTTATGAAAAAATAATGACTTACTCCCAAATAATACCCTGCAGACAGTGAACATTTTAATTATAATTTAAATCCATTATCAAGTCTCCTTTTAAATTTTCCTTGATATATAAAGTAAGAGGTGTTTTCAGTAAGCCAGGCTACCAGTTTTCAAGGTAGCTAGGAAAGAAGAGTATAATGAATGAAATGACTGAAAGGAAGAGTCTGTTAAGTTTGAGTTGAGAAAGATAAGTTTGGGTTACAATGTGAAGCCTTACAATGCACATTAACGTAGGATTGTGAACAGTCCTTTTTGAAAGATACCTATTCAGTTTTGCTTAAGGCAGTCTTTCCTAATTTTGACCCTTTTCAGTGGCTGTTAAGGCTCTTAGCACCACTAGGAAACATTAAATTCCTTGGAATTTACTATGGGACACTGTTCAAGGGGAAAAAAAGGCAAAGTAGATACAGTAGCCCGAACAGATGAGAGAATTCTCCAGAAGCGTTCCTGTGTTTGGGGACAGCAGGTGTCCTGGTGATAGTGTGGGAAGAAGAAGAAAGTCAGTAGGAGTAGTTGGAAAGAGTGGTATCAAGACCAGAGGACTGTTTGCTAACTCCTGTCCCATCCCATCCATGGCAGGCTGCTGGCAGGCTTCCTGATAATGTTTAACTTGTAAAGACACTTCTGTTGGTAATTGTTTTTTCAAAGCAGAAAAAAAATGTGAATGGGAAATAATTTGGGGGAAATATTTGTCATAGTATTCCTTACAAAACAGAGGAGGAGATATTTGAAAAAGTAATACATGAATAAGTAGGCATATCATTTAGATATTTGTTGAACTGAGCGGTATGTGCCAGATAACTGTTCCAGGGCTGGACATATAGCAGTGAACCAGACACGTTTTCATGGGACATGCTTTCTAGTGGGTTGAGGCTGATGTTAGTAAAAAACAAACAAATACTGTCAGATTGTTATTATCTGAAGAAATAGTTCAGAAGGTTAAAGGGAGAATGGGAGTGCAAATTTAGATAGGGCGGTCAGGAAACGCCTTTTCTATGAAGTGACATTTCAGCAGAGAAGTGACTGAAGAAAGAGATTCAGCCTTTCAGATACCGGATGAAACAGACAGAGGGAACGGCGAGAGGGGTGCGTGCTTGGTACGTGAAAGGAGGCTTGTGTGGCTGGGGGATGTGAGGACAGGAGTGGTAGAGAGGGCGACTTTGGATTTTACTGTATCTGTGATGGAAGCCATTGGAGAGCTTTATACAGGGGAGTGACATTGCAGATTTAGATTCTGAGTAGCTAACTTTGGCCAGAGATGGTAGTGATTTAAACTAGGCTGCTGATGATTAGAATTGGTTGCTTTTGGTGTATACTTCAAAGGAGTCCGCAGGGTTTGCTGATGGGTTGGTTGTGCGACAATGGTCTTGTAGCCACAGCTGTCCAGGGTTGTTTGAGAGGGCATTCACTGTGATGGGAACACCAAGAGAGAGACAGTCTTTGGGGAATAAGTTTGTACTGTAAAATATTTTCATCCACCGCTTTACATGTATTTAAGAATTTTTTAATGATAGAATATCCCGATGATACAGTAGGATATTTTCTACTGAGAATGCACAAAATAATTTCAAATTTGAGTTGGCAGAGATTTTTACAGTGAGGTTTTTCTCCCTCAGAGAACAAGCCTTTCACATAGTTTTAATTACAATACACAACTGGCCTGGTCCCTTGCTGGCACCAGATCTTTGCAGATGTAATTAGTAGGGCTCTCAAGATGAAATCATATTGGATTTAGGGTGATGTCCTTGTAAGTAGAGGAAGAACATAGACACACACAAAGGAAGAAAACTGAAATGGAGGCATAGGTTGAGTTACGTTGCCATGAGCCAAGAAACTCAGGGAGTCCCCAGAAGCCAGGAAGAGTCAAAGAAAGATCCTTCTCTGGAGCCTTCAGAAGTAGGATGACCCTGCTGACACCTTGAATTCAGACCTCTGGCCTCCAGACCTATGAGCATGAATTTCTGTTGTTTTAAACTACCTAGTTTGTGGTAATTTGTTAAAGCAGCTCTAGAAAACTAATAAAAGTTCCTTTAACTGTAACTTTTCAGACCCAGGATGATCTGTTTGAACTTACATTTATAGAGTATACCATTTTCTTGGGCTTTGCTTTATTGCCCTTTGCAAATACTGCATTTTTTTACAAATTGAAGGTGTGCGTGGCAATTTTGCGTCAAGCAAGTTAATGGTGCCAAAAAGGTTATGACTCACTGAAGGCCCACGCGAAGGTTAGCATTTTTTAGCAATACAGTATTTTTTAATTAAGGTGCATACATTGTTTTTTAGACATAATGCTATTGCACACTTAATAGACTACAGTATAGTATAAACATAACTTTTATATGCACTGGGAAACCAAAAAATTCATGTGATTTGCTTTATTGAGATATTCACGTTATATTGTGGTCTGGAACTGAACCCGCAATATACACGGAGTATGCCTGTGTCTGTTTAAACAATCAAATGCTGCCTTTAGCTAGTCTCTGTTTCATAAATCAAGAAAGCAATTATTTTGAGGATTTGTGTGCATGAATCTCTTGAAATAGTTTTTTTTAAAAAAAAAAAAAGTCCCAGGCTCAGGTATTTAAAAGTTTTATGTTCTACTTTTGATATTTTTGTTTTGCTTAGATTTAGAATTAATATAGTCTGTTACCTTCTTATTCAGGAAAAGTTGTGAAAAACAATCTTTAGAATACTTATATAACAGTGCTACCTCTGGCAGTATCTTTAGAAAACTCCATGTGGGACAGTTTTTTTCTCTCAACCTTGAATCTGAAAAGGTATACAATGAGACTTCACTTAATAACTCATCTATCCAGATGAGTTGCTGAGAAATGAAATAATCAATAAAAATATAAGCTGACAAAGTAGATATCATGAAGGCCAACCACTTTATTCAGAGGAGAGTCCCTCTCCCTTTATTGAGTCTGTTTACTTTTAATGATAAAGAAGTCCAAAAAACTTGGCAGTTTATTACTTTTTAATAAACAAATTTTCTTCAAATCATTTCAAAAGTAAAACATGGTAAGACATGACCCTGCTAACTAGAGATAGCTATTGTTAACTTTATAAAAAACAACTTTATCGAGGTATAACTTACACACTGAGATCTGCCTATTTAAAAGTAATATTTACTAAATTCACTGAGTTAGAAAACTATCACCATAATCCAGGTTTAGAACATTTCCATCACCCCAGTTAATCCCTGTTGCCACCCCCAGCTCTACGCATCCATCCAGTAATCTACTTTGTGTCTAGATTTACCTTTTTTGGATACTTCTTATTAGCGCAGTCATACATATGTAGTCTTTTGTGTCTGACTTCTTTCACTCAACATAATGTTTTTGAGGTTGTCAGCATTTCATTTTTTATTGCTAAATAGTAGTCAGTAGTGTGGCCGTACCTACCACATTTTGCTTATTTATTCACCAATCGATGAACATTTGGGTTGAATGAATAATGCTGCTTTGAATATTTGTAAATCTTTATGTGGACCTAAATTTTTCTCTTGTGTAGATACCTAGATGTAGAAATGCTGGGTCATATGATAAATTTAAGTTTACCTTTTTAAGAAACTAAGTTATTTTCCAAAGTAGCTGTACCACTTTGTATTCCCACCAGCAAGGTGTCAGGGTTTCTCATACATCCTTACCAGGCAACATTTGTTGTCTTTTTTATTTTAGCCATCTTGGTTGATCGAAGGGTTATTTCATTGAGACATTGTTAACTTTTTGAGGTATTTTTTCCAGACTTTATTCTATACACATTAACATACATGAACAGATGTCTTCCTCAAAAAATTGAGCAAGAATTTCTAAGGCAATACTAGGAGGAAAAGAATAGTTAATGTTTATTGAGTATTTATGCCAAGTTCTGTGCCAATGAGATATTTTTTTTTTGGCTTTATCTAAGCCTTTGAAACAACCCTATGTGCTTAGGTGCTATTATTACCTGCATTTTGCAAATGAAGAAACTGAGGTTTAGAGCTTGTGTTTGGCAGTGTTGGAACATGAGCACCTTTGAGCTAAATGTGGCCATCCTAACTAAACTGTACCCTTAATCACAAAACAGTTTATAAGTAACAAATTATGAAAAGAGAAAGGGCCTCCACAGAAAGAAAGGCACTATTGAGAAAGGGCAAAATGCATAACAAAGAACCATCCAGCAGCAAATACAGGAAAATATTGCTCTGCACCTTTCAGTGAATCTTGAGAGTGTTTATGTATTGTGGATTCACAGTGGCATCCCTAAGTCCATCATGTCAGATCATTTTATTCTGTATTCTGCCTAAGAAATCAGACGGATTCATGTATATTTCTCTGTATGATTTTAAACAGAATTTTAAAGTGAGGTTTTAAGTTTAAGCCATTTGGAAATTCAGCGGTCCTGTGTCTCTCCCAGGGATTCTGGGTAGGCTGATTTTTATTGTACCTCAATTCCTAACCTTTAAAAAATACTCTCACTTGCTTTTATTTTAGTATTTTATAGCATTTTCAAATCATTTTAAGAATCGAAATAAAAACAGTCTTAGTAAAATGTCATCTTTTGGGAAATTACAAATAAGACTGTGAAAATAACTGGTCGTATACCTCACTGGCTTTTTATAAGTATATAATTATTGTGTAATTGTCATAATTTCCAGTTGTATAGTCTTTATTTCAAATGCATTTCTATATATCTGTGTTGTCCTACCTAGCATTTTAATAACTTTTAAATGTGTCGTTGCTTTAAATGTTTTTGAGTTTGGGGACATTTACATGTAAATTTTGCTGCACAGATTTTCTAGAATTTTTTATTAATCCCTGCAAAATTCTTTTAGTGTTTGTGCAGAATTATTTAAAATAAACGCTTTAAGATTGAGCTTGCTAGTTTAGAGTATGGTCATTTGTGGCTTTTGATCTTTAGGCAAAATTGCCATAAATATACTCTACCTATGCTGGGTGCAGTGTACAGTAGAGTACTGAGGAAAATAAGACCAGGGTATTTGCCAGCTTTAGAAATGTTTTGGTTTTGATCTGCTTTTATGTAACCATTCCTTTTCATCTTTCATTTGCAGTTTTTTTCTATTCTAAAAGTAGAAAACAAAGACATAAAAACTCTTCTTTATAGTTAAGATTAGGTATACTTTTGTTTTCCATAAATTTTGATTTTTTATACTCTTTTTAGTGAGATTTACTAGAGTATAATATGAGGAATGTGTTTAATAAGTTCATTTTCTCTCTTTGACTTGATAGGTGTTGAAAAGCAGTGACTAAGTTAAAAAGCATTTTATCACATCTTGTTCCATCAGTGATTCTTAATTATAATAGCATAGTGCCTGACATGGTATGTGGTAGGATTGATTAGTCCTTATTTCCCCTTAATTGTTTTTTTTTTTTTTTTTGTAATGTTGCTTGATTCTTTTTCCAAATAATTTTAGGATTTTCGTTTATGCTCTCATGTTTACTCTTAGGATCTTACTAACATAAAACTTAATCAGAATTTCTTACCTTTTATTCTTATATATCAGATAAAAGTATTATAGTTGGGAAGAAGTTGATTATTTTGTTTCATCTATTTTGTTGAGTCTTCATGCTTCTGTTCCTCAAATGTTAATTTTTATGTGATAATTGAGTGTGTTTAATGCAATGACAAGCAAAAGCTTATGTGTAATTTCTAGCTTATATCTTTAGAAATGAAAATGGAACCACATGCATGTCCTAGTAATTACCAGTTAGTAATGAACTAGTAGTTAATAATTAAGCTTTTAAAATATATACCAGTGTCCAAATTAGGTGTTTTATAATGATTAGAAATGAGAACTTTTATATGATTTAAAGAGAAACCAGAGTACAGAGATGAGAAGTTTTATAGTAAATACTGTTTCTACAATCATTTTGCTAGAAGATACATGTACAGAAATTAAATTTACATTATCAGTTGTATTTTTTCCTAAATGCAATGTTGAATCTGTGTTTGCATATATGGAATGAAAGTATTTTTATTCTCCTTGTTCCTACTGCCATTTCTATGGTTATTGGAGAAGACTTTTGAAGGCAAATTAGAAGGAAAGTTACTTTTGTTAGGAATAAGTAGTATATGCTTCTCTTAAAGTTAATGAATCTGTGGAAGTATGCTGTCCTAAACTCTTATTTGTGGTTATATCTTGAGTTATTTTTCCTGTTGAAATAGTTAAAACAACTATTTTTTCAATTTTTAATTCTTTTACATTTCAAAAAGTACACTTGATTAGGTAATTAATATGCCAAAATCTGATTTACCTATAAAAAGTTAGGTGTTCAAATCATCACCATTATAATTCTTTTTGGTTGTTTTTCCTTGATTTTAATAAAAAGTGTCTTTATAAAAAGTCTTTTTCTGTTTTATTACTAAGTTAAAATTATATTTATGGATATTTACTAAGCAGATTTAAATTTTATATTAAATCGAATATCCCTTTTTTTGTTGCTGCTGCTGTTTTTAATGCTCTTCCAAGTGGTTTCTACCAGTCTAACATTTATTAAAATTATATAATCGTTTATTAATAGCAAATAAGGAGCTTTGTTTGATTTTTGCCACTGATGCATGCCTAATGTTGTTCTGTGTAATTAAGATATCCTCACTAGTTTGCTTGACTACAACTTCTTAATGTAAAGGTTTTGTTGATTCAGTTAAATTAATGTCCCCAAATACTGTGTCTAGGATAGTCACTGTTAATTTGGCTTCCCAGATGTGTAAGAAAAGGAAAGTATCTTTGAGTCGTAGAACTATTCAAGTTATTTCCTGTTGGGTGAATTATGGTAGTTTGTATTCCTCTGAGATATTGGTCTATTTCATCTCACTTGTCAAATTTGTATGTGTAGAGTCGTTTATACTAGCCCTAATGTCTGATGTTTTTAGTGATACCCTATTTCAGATATTGGTAATTTGTGTCTTCACTTTGTCAGTTTTGCTGGAGGTTTCTAGTTTTCTATTTTCAATTTCATTGATGTCTTCTCATGGCTTTATTATTTCTGTGTTTGCTTTAGGTTTATACAGCTCTTTTCCTACTTTCTTAAGGTGCAAGCTTAGATTTGAGAACTTTTCTCTCTCTTAAAAAATATTCTGAAATTGACTGGTAAGAACACTTAAGTTCTACTCTCTTAGCATATTTCACTTATACAATAGTGTTATGAACTCTAGCCCCCACATTATATATTAGATCCTCAGACTTTATTCATCCTATAAGTGAAAGTTTGTACTCTTTCACCAACTTCTATTTCCCTCACACCCCAGCTGCTGACAGCTACCATTCTACTCTCTATTCCTATAAGTTTGGTTTTTTTAGATTCCACATATAAGTGATACTGTGTGGTATTTGTCTTTCTCTGTCTGGTTTATTTCACTTAGTGTAATGCCCTCTAGGTTCAGCATGTTGTCGTGAGGTTGAGAAATATTCGTGTGTGTTTGTGTGTATTTATATATCATATCCTTAACCATACATCTGTTGACTGACACTTAGGATGTTTGCATATCTTGGCTATTGTGAATAATATGAACATAGGATTACAGATATATCTCTCTGAGGTAATGATTTCATTTCCTTTGGTTATATACCCAGAAGAGGAATTGCTGGATCATATACGGTAGTTCTATTTTTAATTTCTTGAGGAACCTCTATACCGTTTTCCATGGTGGCCATACCAGTTTACATTTCCACTAGCAGTGTCCTAGTTCTTTTCCATTGTGGCCAGAGCATACACGCAGTGTGATTTCAGTTCTTTTAAATTTGTTGAAGTTTATTTTATGGCCTAGGGTGTGGACTATCATGGTGAATATTCATGGGCATTTGAAAAGCATGTGAGGTCTTTTGTTGCTGAATAAGTTCTGTAACTTTAGAACTTATTGATGATGTTCTGTCTTCGGTGGTCTTGTCTCGTAGTTCTTTTGTTGTGAAAGGGGGCATCGAAGTCTCCAACTGTAGCTATAATTGTTCTATTTTTTTCTTTTATCCATTTCTGATTTATGTGTTTTGAAACTCTTGTTTGTTGCATACACACATAGGACTGCTATGTGTTTGTGGTTTCTTGACTTTTTTATCATTATGTAATGTCTTTCTTTGACCTTGATCATTTTCTTTGTCCTTTATCTGATAGTGTTATAGCCATTTCTGCTTTCTTCTGATTAATGTTTATGTGGTATTTTTTTCCATTTGTTTTCTTCCAACCTACCTGTATTTTGAAGTTAGTTTCATGTAGGTAGCATATAATTGATTCATATTTTTTAAATTTGGTTTGCCTAAGTCTGTCTTTTAATTGTTATGCTTAGGCCTCACATATTTAATGTAATTTTGATATGTTAGAGCTTAATTCTGCCATTTTACTTTTGTTTTCTTTTATTTCTTCCGTTTTTCTTTCCTGTGTGCCCTCTTTATGGTCTTTATGTGGGTTACTTGGATAGTTTTTAAAATTTCATTTTGGTTTTTCTATAGAGTTTTGAGTGTATCTTTTATATTTGCTTTTTTAGTGCTTGTGCTAGTTATTACATTATCCATACGTCACTTGTCAGAGTATTCTGACGTCAATACTTTACCAGTTTGAGTAACCTGTAGGAACCTCAGCTAGCCCTTTACCTTACCTCTTTATACTATTATCTTAACTATTTATTCTGCATACATTAGGAACCACATAAGACAGTGTGTTTTAATTTTACTTCAAACGTCTAACATAGTTTAGAAGATCCAAGAGGAGAAAGGGTAGTGTTACATTTTTCCTATATTTTTATACTTCCTATCTTCTTTACCATTTCCTTTCAGTTTGAAAAATTTATTTTAGGGTAGATCTGGTGGTGGCAATTTTTTTTGTTTTCTGTTTTCTGAGAGGGTCTTGATTTTACCTTTATTCTGTCAAGATATTTTACTGGATATAGAATTCTGGGTGACACTTCTTTTATTTCAGCTGTTGGAAGTTGTGCCACTGATTCCAGGTGTTGGCCTCCGTAGTTTCTAATGAGAACTCCACTGTCATTTACGTCATTGTTCCTTTGTAGATAATAAATTACTTTTTCTACATGTTTTCAAGATTTTTGTTTGTTTTTAATTTTCCAGTTTGATTATTATGTGTCTTGGCATGAGTTTCTCTGGATTCCTGTTCTATTTGGGTTGCTCAGCTTCCTGAATCTGTAGGTTTGTACATTTTGTCAAATTTGGGAAGTGTTCAACCGTTATTTCTTCTTAGCTCTTTCAGCTCCATATTTTTCCTCTCATTCTGAAATCTTGATAATATGACTAATACATTTTTTTTTTTGTTATTAAGTCCAGGTCTGTTAATTTTTTTTTTTCAATATCTTCTCTACCTTTTATTCAGATTGGTTAATTTTTATTGTTGTGTCTTCAAGTTCAGATTTCTTTCCTCCATCATATTTGTTCTGCTATTAAGTTCTTTCAGTGAATTTTTAATTTTGTGCATTGTATTTTTCAGTTTTAACATTTTCACTTCAATTTTACTTAGATCTTCTATTTCCTTACTGACTTCTGATTTTTCATTTGTTTCAAATTTCAGTGAAACATTTTTATTTAATGACGGCTCCTTTAAAATCCTTGTTAGATAATTCTGATATCTGTGTCAGCGTGGACTTGGCATCTGTTGATTCTCTTTGTTCATCGAAGTTGAGATTTTTCTGGTACTTGGTGTGATTTTCAGTTGTATCTTGGATATTTTGGTGTTGTGGGATTCTGAATCCTACTTAATATTTACTTTACAAACAGTCATCTTGTTTAGGTATAGTGTACAGGTCCAGGTGGGGATGGATGTTCAGCTCCTTGCTACTCCCTGAAGAATGACGCCAGGGTAGGTGAAAGCAAAGGGCCGACTTGAACTGTATAATTGCCTCTGGATTGGGGCCTGAAGTTCAGTTCCTCCTCATCGGCCCCTGCCGACACCACCCCGGTGGGGGAAGGGGAGTGCTTACCAACACTTCCTTGCGGCGTTTCTTTCTTCATCTTTGATGCCTCCTGGCGTTGGAAGTTTAACTGCCTATTCAGCCCCACTGACATCACCTTAGTGAGAAAAGCTTGGGGTCACTTGTCCTGCCTCACTGCCACCAGATGGGCCCATAAGTCCAGCTCCCACCCCCTCAGGCCCTCTGACAGTGCAAGTGCAGTTTTCTTTAGTCTTTGCTACAGTAGGGCACATGTTATAAAAAAGTTTTCTGACGGCTGCTGCTTTTCCTGTCCTTTGGCTAGTAGGAGATAACTTTTCTTGAGACTTTTTTTTTTTTTATTTTGGTCTGTGCCTATTGGTGGTTACCAGTTAGGCTTTTCCAGCATGTCATCCAGGATATATGGGAGGCACAGAGAAAACCCAGGGAATTTACCACTGTTATTTATTGAGTCTCATGAAGCCACCATTCAGAGCCTTCCTTTGTTTATTGTGTTACGTGCCCTAGGACTTTTTAGTTGTAAGATGGAGGACTTGTGAGGAATGAGGCTTGCTCCATCTTGACCAAAACAAGTTATCTTTTTTTCCTTCTTTTTAACTGTGGTAAATTACACAAACCATTTTTCATCTTTACCATTATTATGTGGTTCAGTGGTGTTAATGTTGCACAACAATGTGAATATGTTTATCTCCAGAATTCTTTTCATCTCGCAAAACTAAAACTTATTACCCATTAAACGATTCTCCGTTCTCTACCCACCCCGCACCTGGCAACAACCATTCATTCTATTTTATGTTTCTATTGTTTTGGTTACTTCAGGTACTTCTTATAAGTGGAATGATACAGTATTTGTCTTTTCGTGACTCGTTTATTTTACTTAACATAATGTCTTTAAGGTTCATCTGTGTTATAGCATCTGTCAGAACTTCCTTTATAAGGCTGAATAATAGTCTATCATATGTATATATTTGTGTGTACACACACACACACATTTTGTTTATCCGTTTACCTACTGATGGAAACTTGGGTTGCTTCCACCTTTTGGCTATTGTGAATAATGCTGCTATGAACATTGGTGTACAGCTATCTATTCAAGATACTGCTTTTAATTCTTTTAAGTATATACTCAGAAGTGGAGTTACTGAGTTATATTAATATTTTGAGGGACTGCCATATTGTTTTCAGTAGCAGCTGCATCATTTTACATTTCCACAACCAGTGCACAAGGATTCCAGTTTCTCCACATCTTTGCCAATATTTGTTACTTCTTGATTTTATGATAGTAGCCATCCCTGTGGCTGTGAAGTGGTATCTCATTTGTGGCTTTGATTTGCATTTCCCTAATGATTAGTGATGTTGAGCATCTCTTCATATGCTTGTTGGCCATTTGTCTATCTTCTTTGGATAAATGTCTATTTGCCAATTTTAAGTCAGGTTTTTTGTTGAGCTGTAGGTGTTCTTTATATATTTTGGGAATTAACCTCTTATCAGATAAATGATTTACAGATATTTTCTCCTATTTCTTAGATTGCCTTTTCGCTCTTGATTGTCCTTTGATGTACACTTTTTAATTTTGATAATTTACTTTTATTTTAGTTTCCTGTGCTTTTGGTGTCATAGCCAAGAAATTATTGCCAGAGCCAGTGTCATGGAGATTTTTCCGTATTTTCTTCTGATTCCTAGTAAACACATAAAATTGAAAAAATTTGAGTTGTTAGATTATTAAACTTATTTTTTTACTTTGGTGACCTCCTAAGGCTTTCTGCAGTATTGTACTTATCTTCCTTAAGCTATTCTTTTATAGAAGTTACAATTCTGTTTAAAATATCTGTGTTGGCCATGGGTGTTGTATGAAAAGCAAAAAGAGAACAGGTAGTCTCAATAAGAGAGAAGGGCCAGCATTCCCTGTTTTCCTCATACTGTTCGTGTAGAGGCCGTGGTGGTGGAAAAATTCCTGGCTGGTATTCAGTTTTTTATTCTAATCCAGATTCTGCCGTATATTGGATCTGAGACAAGGAAGTTATCGAGTCTCTTTGGATCTCTTCTTCATCTGTAATGCTTACTTATAGGGTTATTATAGGATTAAATGAGACAGTATATTTAGTCAGTAAATGTTCTTATCGCCTACATTGTGATTGGCAAGGAGATGCATATACAATGTATGTACAAAACTGTAAAATCTACATAATATTAAGACAGTTGCTTAAGTCATTTGGTTTTCAAAGTGGCGGAGTTACACAGGTATATTTGCAAAAGAAAATCGATCAAGCTGAACACTTATAAACTGTATACCTTCTAGCATGTATGTTATACTTTAATAAAAAGTTTACACTAAAAATATGTGTATAGGAAAAAATATATTTTAATGTTAACAGAAGTTATTTCTATATAATAGGTTTATGGTGGCTGTTTTCTTTTTCCTTTATACATTTTTGTATTTTCTAAAGTGATGATGCGTTTTATAAATTCTTTGAAGTTTAAAAGGTAATTTAATAGTGAAATTTTTATAAATTTCATCAAGTGCCTGAAATTTGCTTTATTGACTTCATTGGGGAATGAGAGCATGAAGCAGATGAGGGTGGGGATGGAACAAGGTAATTGTTGAAGGTGGGTAGTGGGACATGGGGATTCATATTCTCTACTTTTGAATGTTTGGAATTTTTCATAATAAAGTTTTTAAAAGCTGTTTAAAGAGTGCATTGTGAAGTGGGAGACTTAATGAAGACTCAGGTACAAGATGACTTTGTTTTTTCTGAGGGCAATAATTTTTGGAGAACAAAAATTTGTCACCTGCTACTGGAGCATGCATACATAATATTTCGTAGTTATGGGCTTTTTTTTTCTGTGCTTACTGGCTTTTGCATCGTTAGCCAAGCTATTCAGTTATAGAATATACATGAAATGTCATTTGTTCCCTACTCTGTTACAAATCCTTCATTCCAGTTAGGTTATGTGTCATTTTTGATTTTAAAACAATTTTATCGAGGCATATTTTACATGTCATATCTATTAACTGTTAATCCCCATCCCTACAATGGCAACTTCTTATCTACTTTCTATAGATTGGCCTTTTCAGGACGTTCCGATATAGATTGGATCGTACAGTATATAGTTCTTGTGTATAATAATTTTCTTAGCATAATGTTTTTGAGTTTTATCTGTGTTCTACCATTTATGAATATTTAGTCCTGTTTTGTTGCTGAACAGCATTCCATTGTATGGCATTGATGTTGTGTTTATCCATTCATCTATTGGTGTACATTTATAGATTGTTTCCAATTTTTGGTCATTATGAATAATGCTGCTTTCAGCATTTACGTGCAGGTCTTTGTGTGGATATGTTTTCATTTCTTTCTATAGGTACCTAAGAATGCAATTGCTGGGTTATATGGCAAATTTGTTTAACTTTTTAAGAAATTGCCAACTCTTTTCTGCAGTGGCTACAGCATTTTACTTCCTTTCAGCAGCCACGTGTAAGGGTTCCCATTTCTCCCTATCCTCAACAACATTTGATGCTGTTGATCTCCGTAATGTATAATACCCATTCTAGGGCTGTGAAGTGGCATCTCTCGTTGCAGTTTTGATTTGCTTTTCTCTAGGCTAATGATGTTGAGCATCTTTTCGTGTGCCTGTTAGCCACTCGTATCTTGTTTGGAATGTCTATTTGAATCTCTTGCCCCATTTTTTGATTGGGGTTTTGTCTTCTCATTTATTGAGGGGTATATATCTTTTCTGACAACAACACCCCATGTGCATTCAGCTCTTCTCTCCTGCTGTTTGTCATTACCTTGCACTTTATTTTTCAGTACCTTGTACTTCCCTAAATTATTTTTGTCCTTCAAAATTTAGCTCCGATACCACTTTCTTTGTAGGGCTTTCCTGATGATGTATTACTTAATACTTCCCATTCTGTCATTCTTATACTAATTATATTTTCTTCCTTGAAATTTAGTGTTTAATTATTTTAAAAAGTAGAGAGATCTTGACATTGGTGGACTTAAAATTTGCAGTTTGGACTTTTGAGCTTCTGATATGAATATAGTAATTTATAATTTTTATAAGGCATGGATTTGAATCAAGTGTGTACTACTTTTCAAAGCTGGCCTGAGGAATTGAGTCACTTGGCTAACAATTGAGGTTAGCCACTGCCTAGGAACATGTCAGCTTTGTTTTCTCTTTGTGAGGCAAATTATTTGCCTTAGACATGTTTATGAACTTTATAATTCTTTAAGGCCTGAAAATACCAGTGGCCTGAAAATATCTTGGATTTTAAAAATTATTTTCATATATAGCTTATGTCCTCTATTTTTTGATCGTTTATTCATTCAACAGCCATTTATTGAGTGTCTACTATCAGTCTAGTGATGCAATTTTAATAACATTGACCCTATTACTAAGTGTGCGACCTTGGGTGTGTCACTTAGATATATTTTCTCATGTATATAGTCAGGACAATAATGGCATTGATCTCAAAGTTGCTGGAGTATCTAATAAGATATTTTAAAGCATCCACAGTAGTACCTGGCACTTGGTAACTGCCCAGTAAATATTAGATTTTATTATGTGCAACTTATGATATGCATTGGTCCATGAAACTGATATAGTCTCTTTTCTTACGTAGTTTATAATCTGGTAGGAAATGCAGAACAAATAATTAGATATATGAACAGTGCACCTAAGGAGAAATGAAGTGCACTATTGAATTGTGTAGCTGGGGACCTAACCTAGACTATATGTGTGTGTGTGTGGTGAGGTGGATGGCAGGGATTCTGTATGTCTGTATTTCTCTGTGCTACCTCACAGGGGCAATGATAGTTAATTGAGGGAATAGAGATTGAGGAACTCTGGCTCAAAACTAATAGATATATTGAAGCCAGTTTCTACAATGAAATTATTCTTTTGGACAATAGAGCTGTATTAAAGCCTGACAATATTCATGTGTATAACTTACTTGTTTTATCTCGCTTTTGAAAATTATGCTACAAGAAGCGTGGTATCAATATGCAAGTTTGTTCATTTAAGAGATACAAAAATATGTTTTCAAACTCTAGAATGTATTTTGGAGGGACAGAATAAAGCATTTGACTTTCTACCTTAGTATTGCAACTTTGTTAAGTGTCAAGCCTCATGAAAAGGTGAACTTGATGGTGTCCTGGAGATTATAATTGTGGGTAAGTGCGAGCGGTGTGTGTGTTTAATAAGTTTTGACGTACAATTTTGAGAAATGCAAATTTGGTATTTTCATATGTGTTTGTGATAGTCCAAATCTTGATTAAAAATCATTCTTCAGGGTCTGTGGTTTAATCACTTGTATGCTGAACTGTAAGAAAATTTGATGTTTAACTTCAAAATGTTCAATGCTGCATCTATTACTTATTTCTTATACTTTTTTAATAAAAATGTATAAATATAAAAATTTGCTGGTCTATACTTTTGAGATTCTTTAGAAAGATAATTTTATTTATGTGCATAATTACTGATAGCACCTTCCGATAAAATATAAATGTACTAATAATATAAGAAGTCTTTCCATTTGTGACTGTTAGAAGCATAACTTATAGACTGGAAACATTACTGGAAACTTTTCTATAATTTAAATGTTTAGAGGTCAAATCATTTTCATTTTAAAATTAGAGCTTTTATAGGGAAAAATAGACTCTAAAATATTATTTCTACATTTTTTACTGGGATTTTTATATCTTAAAGAAATATT
Organism: Pteropus medius; assembly: GCF_902729225.1. Lineage (NCBI taxonomy): Eukaryota > Metazoa > Chordata > Mammalia > Chiroptera > Pteropodidae > Pteropus > Pteropus medius. Next base: position 2,570,797 of record NW_024350926.1, on the reverse strand, counting down.
GAAATTTGAAAGTAATATTGATATAGAGATAATAGATAAATAGCTCCCAGCCTTTAATATTGAACCAAACATAAAAATATTCAGGAAGATCTTTATTGCCTTTTTTTTCTTAATTTCTCAATTTCTCAAAATAATTAAAATGTACTGATATGAAATTCAAAAAGTACAAAAAGATATGTGAAGGATGAAAAATAAGTTTTCTTGTTACCTGTTCACTTACATTTTTTCCCTTTAGGCTAACACTATTACTGTTTCTAGCAAATTCTTTCAGAGAGGTTTCATGCATTTACAAATAAATATGTATGCATGTATATCATTTAAAAAATTTCCCTATGTGCTTACTTTAAGTGGAGGCTTTGACTTGACTGTACCTCTATCTCAAATTTAAGTTCTTTCAATATTCCAAACCTTTAGCTATTCTAAAAGGCTCTTACTTGTAATTGGAAAGAACTATACATTTGTGAAATGTTTTCATCAAGCCAGGTTTGGATGGTTGCTTATTGGATATTTATCATATTGTTGTTTGTACTTTTTCATATTTAAGACTTTTCTCTAAAAACAAAAAATGGTTAAATTCAGCCCCAAATCAAGTACTTAAAACACCTCTTTGATGCTCCTAATATTCTTATGAAGCAGACAATTGGATACTATTATCTCCATTAGAAAAATCTGTTAACTGAGTTTTAGAAAGTTCATACAGCAGCAAACCTGGGGGTTTGACTCATTTGGGGGCCTTTAACTCTGCTTTCTACTGTGTTGCTTGTGCATTCAAGCCTGAAATAGAACCGAGGGCACTGACTTTATAGTGCAGTATTCTTTCCATGACTCTGTAGCTGCTGCTTCTCTATATCTTACATTGAGCAGAATCTGTTTACTTACCAGTAGGAGTTAACACTTAGAACAGTAACTCCATTCTTGTTGATTTTCACTGTAGTCACTGCAGATTGTTGATAATGAATAGCCAGTGCCTTCTTTTCCATCTAAATATTAAGTTCTATTAAAAGATCATTTTCATGATTCATTATTTCTTTAAATGCTTATTTTCACTTAGTTTTCCTTATATTTGATTTACCTATATTTAATTCTTTAGTAGTATTAGGCAGGCACGTGGTCAGAATTCTGTTGAGGTTTTTTACTTATTTTATTTAAAATAGTTTATACATAAAAGTCCTGAATAGAAGAGAAAATTATCTACTTGAAACAGTCACTATTCAAATCACATTTCTCGTTTTGGTTTTCAAAACAGCAGTATTCTTTGTTTCCGAATTAATAGGCAGCACAGTGGGTTTCTTTTTTGTTAGAACTTTTATGAGCACGTGGGGAAACTAATTACAAAACATCATTTTAAAATTAATATTCTTTTAAATTAATAAGTCTGGAAATTCAGCCATTTGATTTAGGATTGTTTCTTACTAAAATTACACTTAAATCATTTCATACCTGCCTTGTCATCATCAGTAAATCACTTCAAGTTCTTTAATCTGTAAAATGGGCATGTCATTATATCTGCTATTCTAAGACTTGATAAGATGTATGTAAAACTATTTCGTGCAGTGCTTCACAAATAAGAGATATTTTTGTTGTCTATTAGACTTGTTCCTATTTATGTGATTTTGGTGAGCTCCTTAACAATTTTTATTGTCTTAGAAAATATTTGTCAAGGATCTCAATATTGATATACTAAACATTCAAGAAACAGTTTCAGTCCATTAAAATTTTTTATTCCTAGCTTTAAGTATTTTTCATGGAAAAATTATTTAACACGTTAAAGAACTTAAATTACACATTATCTTTGGCCAGAGGTCAACGTTTAAGTTGAAAAGTTGCACAGTGCCTTTCTCTTACAAGTAATTAAAAGAATTTTTAATGTAAAATTGGAAATCCTAGATTTGAGTTATTCATAACTGCCTGTCGTTCCTATGTCAAATTTTCATATGAATGCAGTCATTCCTTGTTTGTTGGCTTTTAGTTGTTTTATGGTAGAAACTTCACTTTTCACCTCTATTCTGAAAGTTCCACTGATACCCAAACTGTTGAGGGCAGTAACAACAGAATGATTGTATTCAGAGTTTTGCACTGCTTTTTGACACATATCCTAGAACCATATTATAAAATGAGGATCTGCTGGCTTTGGGGGAGCAGGAATATGGGCTTTTGAGTAAAATCTATTCTTCTCCCTTTCATATTTCAGAAATAGCCAGGCCAATTTAGACTTGACTATGACAAGAAAACATTTATTTGAAATTCAGCAGGAAAATTGGTACTCGAAAGGACTGCTCAACTTCTTCCATCATACATGCTTGTGGTTTTATTTTCATTTATTTATTTTTGGCTTAGTAAAAAATTAATCAGCACTGTGTTTGCCAGTAATGTTGGAAGTAATGGATTCTACCAAAAGTGCATATAAAGTACATTCACTTGAGGGAAAATTTTCATAGTTTAGTTTATGGTGCTTATTTCCTTGTAGAGAATGCTGTAAAGTAAAATTGATTTTAGCTCAGGGGAAAGCGGTTACAAATACATAATTAATAAACTTTCTAAACATGTAAAATAATACTAAGTATTACATTAGTAACTGACAATTTTTTTTTTACTGTATACCATGGAGATAAATAAAACCTTACAGCATACAAATATTAAATTAACCTTCACCCTAGTGTTGAAGCATGTGTTATTTTACATTACATTACACCTACCTTTTCCAAAATTTTTGAAGTTTTTAAGAATATAAGAACTTACATACTTTCATCAGCTCTCAATCATTTTAGTACCTGGGGACATTCCTTAATTCACGTTAGTGAATATTCACTGTACAGGTAACTCATAGTTGATCCCACTTTAATATTTGTTCCCACTGCATCTTTTTGCTTCCATTAAATAAGAGAAGGGAAGTAGAGGCAGTGACAGCGGCAGCATAAGGAAAAGTTACATGTTTTGGAGGTGTTTATCTGGGCACTAAAATGTAACTTAAAATTGTATTTTGTTTTAAATTGAATTTCTACTTCAGTAGAAATAAGTTGTTTATGCTTTAGTCATAATTTTGCAAACTAATTTTGCAGAGGACCTCCACATTTTGAGGCTGATAAGTATGTTATAGGGGGGGTTGGTTTGGGAAACAAGTCCTAGCTGCATTATATTAAGCACTATACCTCTTAACCATCTGGGTTCCTCATCCAAATTCTCAGTACATTAGAACTTTCCATGTTCCTGGCAGTGCTTGTATGCTTTTCAGTTAGCCCTCTCCCCCATTGGCCAGTGAGTTACTTCAAAACCCAATCTCCTTAATCCCTTTTAACTCTTTCTGTTCCAGTTATCTGTTGCTGTATAATAAACCACATATGAGTATGTGGTGTAACAGTGACAATTTTTTGATGCTTACAGACTTTCTGTCCATCAGGAATTCGGACAGCGCATGTTGCTGCTCCACAGTGGCCAAGGCCGCAGCTGGGAAGACTCCTGACTGGGGGAAATGTGAATGGCTGGGGCTGGAATCCTCTCTGGAGGCCTCTTCAATCACATGTCTGGCGCCTGGGCCATGATGACTTGAAAGCTGGGCTCAGCTGGGATTGTTGACCACTACTAACATGTGACCTCCCTGTGGCTTGTGCTTCTCACATCAGGGCCATTGGGTCCCGAGAGTGGGTGTCTGGAGACCTAGCATTCCAGGAGAATCAGGCAGGAGTTCCTTGTCCCTTTCTGGCTTAACCTTGGCAGTTGTCCACTGTCACTTCCACTGCATTCTCTTGGTTATGATGAATCTCTGAGGACAGCCCGGATTCAAGAGAAGGAGAATTAGATTCTATCTTTTCGTGGAGTTTTGGCAGGGTCACTTTACAGAAGGACACGTGGGATGGGAGATGACCATTTTAGAAAATAAAGTCTGCTACACTGTGTCGCAGTCTTCAAATTTATATATGTCTTAGTATCTGTGACTAGTGCCACTTGAACATCCCAGTCACTTAAAATAAATCGTGGCCAAAACTTACCTCTTCTTAACACCTTGCCTTCCCACCCTACCTTTGCACAGTGAAAAACTACGTTTTGTGTCTACGTTAGTGGTACCTCCGTTATCCAGTTATTCAAGCCAGATTTTCTCTTGCTAGCACCCTCTCCCCTTCCCCTAGATATATGAGCATTTTCATTCTTTTCCCTCCCAGATATCCATGGAATTTATATTTACTTATCCCTATTGTCACAGCTTTAGTCAAGTCATGATCTCCTCCTTTGATTACTATAACATTCTATTTAACTCCTGTATTTTTATTTAATCTTTAACTATATGAAATGCTATTCTAGAGTCACATGATTGGATTTGAAAAAATAAACCTAGCAGAATATATACATCCAGAGGAATGTTATTTTTCAAAGTAATCCCTTACATTTATACAACATTTTATAAATGTTGAGTTGAAAATTTCTTTCACATGTATAGTTGTAATTGATCTAAATCGCTGTTCTTCATCAATCCTATATCATCTTTATAGTTTAGGTTACAAGCTTCTTTGAGAATCTAATGAGAGTTGTGTTGTTTTTCTAGACTATTGCTTGCACGAACACAGTTTGAGCTGGTTCACAGAAGCACTGAAGTTAACTTTTGTAGTCACATGCCATTCTTCACACTTGGCTCCAAGCCACTTGTGATTAGTTGGTAGTTAGAATATGATTCCTTTTTCTAGAGTGTTTTTTCCTGCTGTGAAAGTATTCATTTAATAGAAGGAAGTGGTCAGAAAAGAACCGCAAACAGTGAATTCCACAAATATTTTGAATACTGATAGCATAGCCTCCCATAGTTACTGTTTTGAAGGAGATAACACTTAGGATCTGTAAATTCTAAAATGTTTATTGGAAACTGTTCATTTGACTTTAAGGTCCTAGATTTCCAGTTAAGTTTGCACTGGGTAAATGCTGTTGCTCTGCAAACTATAATATAAAACAAAATGATGTCATGCGGGAGATGAATCATCCATAGGATGTAGATAACAGAATTTGTTGAATCTGTGTATTTGAAGTTTATATCTGTACCATCAGTGGGAGAAAAGAAAGCTGCTAAGCAAGTTGATAGTAAAAATAATGAGGGAATATTTACTGTGCTGAGGAAATCAGGTATATAACTTACGTACAATCAGTTATTTTTTAAAAATCATTCTTTCTCTGTTTATTAACAAGTCCTGTGCCTTATCAACTATGTTGACTTATTTCTAGTTATTTAATGTACTTGAAAGGAATAAAATGTGTTTCTTTTGAAAATATTTTAAAATCTTAACAGTGACCCATTTTCTCCAATTTTAATCTTTCTTTCTCTATATAATATAGTAGTTGTGTTTCTAAGACTAAAAAAAAAATTTTTTTTAAATAGTTTTGAAGGGATAGGGGAAGTTAATGACCAGAGAAAATAATTTCTGAGTTTCAATAATAGTTTTTTTCCAGGGCTATGACTATACAGTTAAAAAACCTACATATCCTGAAATCCAGCATCTGATTTTTATCTTCAGTTCGGGAGTGATGTCTTTTCTTATCCCATTCAGTATTGTATATTTGCATTGTCTAGTGTTTCCAAAGCAATATCAAAAATATTTTGCTGTTTATAATTATCCTTGTTATGATTCTAACTTTAACAGAAAAGTATTTCCCAATTAAGCACTATGGTTTTTAGTTTGAATATGCTGCTTCTTAATTTGAAACTTTAATTATTTCTTCTTCTGAGTTTTTTTTTTTAATAATTAAGAATTAATTCTTGATTCTACTGTTTGAAGGCCAACCTGAAGCAAACTATTTTTAAGTCTTAACTCATTAAATAGGCAGTTTTCTTAAAGACTGTGTTACTGGTCATTCATTACATGTTAAGAAAACTGAGAGGGAATTCCTTCCTATTACAGGCTCAAGAAGTACAACAAATGGTATGGACAGTTGCTAAAACCCAACTGTCTTCCCCCTGTTTCTTTTAACCATTTAATGGCAGTGATTCTTAAACTTGTTTGTAGTGTATCAGAATCCGCTTGAAGCCTTGTTAAAACACAGATTGAGGGGGACTCTACACTCAGTTTCTGATTACGTCTAGTGTGGGGCCTGGTGATGCTGCTGCTGCTGGTCCTCGGGCCACAGTTCTATAATAATTTTACCCTGATAATTGTACAATGACATTTTCAGTTCAATTGCATCATTTAATAGAAGATTGCTTAAATATAGCACAATGTGTAGCGTGTAATACACTACTTTAAGACTAGAGAAACTAGTTTCTGGATCACTGCTTACCAGCTGTCTGACCTTGAAGTCATTATTTAATCTGATGCATACTCATCTGTAAAATGAGGAATTGTCCTTTGAGGATAAAATTAGCTAGTATATGGGAAAGTTTTAAACTGTGTTGCTGCACAAACATAAAGTAATATTGCATATACTGTAAACATTTCAACTTGTGTTAAAATACTGTGCTTTATAATATTGTGACTTGCAGTATTTTGATACTTATTCACTCTACCTTCCTCCCTTTGCCCCTTGTCCTTTTAATCTGGATTACTTTTAGTGATAGTGTCATTTTGTTTACGTGGCCTTGAATGACTTTAAAAGGAAATATATTAAAATGAATACAGGCAGTCTTCATGGGACTATAAAAATGTAAGCATTTTGTGGGACCATAAAGATAACTCTGTAAGCTAAAAACATGCTAGCTATGTTAATCAGTGGGAAAAACTGTGATTGTTCTGTAATCTTTGAAGATTTTGTTGAAACATTAAAAATTCTTTTACTGTGGGCTATAAATGAAAAACTAGTAAAACTCAGTGAGTTAGGGGTAATTTAAAACATCTCAATAAATAAATTATATAGTTTTATCAGAATTAGCAAAGAAACATTACATTCAATATAGCTTGTGTTGGATATGTTTTATTAGACTATTTAAATATGGATTTGTAAAAAATAATGGAATCATAGAATAAAATGGTTCACAGAGTCTATAGGATTCTTTGAGCCTAGTGTTTTAGAGCAAAGGTCAGCAAACCTTTTCTGTAAAGGGCTTTGAGGACAAGAGGAAAAATCAAGGATATTATGTAGGTAATTACATACCAATTTTTATTATGAAATTCAAAGTAATAGAGTATAAATTTTGTAATTCCGGTCTACTGGAATTCTTTTAGGGAGAATAACATTACTTTTCATTGGGCATCGAAGTTGGTGTTCCTTATCAAACTGATTGCAAATATTCAGCTGTAAAACTGTTCTGAAACTCATGGGCTATACAGAAAGAAGTGGTGGACTGGCTTTGGCACGTCAGTTATAGATAATGCATGTTTTAGAATACAGGCATACCTCATTTTATTGTGCTTAGCGTTATTGTGCTTCACAGATGTTATGTTTTTAAAACTTGAAGGCAAGGCCCTCCACCAGCAAAAAAGATTATGACTCGCCATGTTGCGATACTCGCTTGGTGGTGGTGTTGGTCTGGTCACAAACCTCCAGTGTCCCCAAGGTCGCTTGTGTAAGGGACCTTTGCAGTAGTCTAGTAAATGAAGTGAAGATTGTTTTTCAGGGTCTCAAGTTATTTGGTGACAGGTGGTGTCAAAACACAGTGTTCTTTAAAATGTTATTACTACCTCTGATATTCTTAACTAATATATTATTTACTTAACCAGAATACCCTATTCTCTGTTTTATAAATGGAAAATCACCTTATACAAAAACCACCACCTCTACCCTTCCCCTACCTCACATCTTTTTTTCTGCCTTACCTGACTTTTAGCAGTACCCCAGCTTCTTAAATAACAATAATATTTTAAAATGAAAAATACTGTTTTAAAATTTCTTGAAGATTTGTGACAGTTAATAAATATACCATTTGCCCCTCACCCACCCATACTGTATTTTTAAGTGATGTAAATTATTTTAATTACATGTATTGGTGAACTATACAATTTTAGCAGTCTTGTACAGATCTTAAATATCAGACATAGTGAATTTTTAAGTAATATTTTAAATGCCTGAAGATACTATTTTTACATTATTCCCCTTCCACTCATTTTACTACCATGGATAAAATGGAAAGAGGTTGGGTCCACAGAGAAATAGACTGAAATCCCAACATCAAGTGCTTGGCACAGAGTAAGTAATAAATTGTATATCTATGACAAATTGTATATTTGTAATTTGACAGAGTCACTTTATAAAGGGCTTAATATAGTCTGGTATGTGGAAGGTGCTTAGTGCATGATAGCTTTTAATAGTTATTAAATTTATAGGCTAGTTATTTATAATACCCAAGCTTAACACATTTTTCTCAGTATTCATAGAGATCAGTTTGAACAGTTGCTTGCCTTATATAACTTAAAATATGGAGCTAGAAATAAATAATATAGTACCATCTGAATTAACAGAAATGTTCAGTAGAGATCTTGTGCCACTTATGTAGTATATGGTTAAAAAGCCAGTTCTGAAGTTAGACTACCTGGTGAAACCTGATTAGCCACACACCCAAGCCATGCAGCCCTTGAGCAATTCAACCTCCATATACCTCAATTTCCTAATCTTTAAAATGAAGATGTGATAGTACAGGCCTCATAGGGTTGTTATGAGGCTTAAATACGTTAGTATGTGTAAAATGTAATCATGCTTGGTATATAATAAGTCCTCAACAGCTGTTGGTTTTAGTGTTATAGGTTGGATTTATCTAATTCACCTCATTTCTTATCAGCAGTAAAGAGACGATTTCCCATTAAATTAGACATGTGTATTTTACAGTGTCTTGTATATCAGTACTTATATACATGGTCAGCAAGTTAGTTCTGGCCTGGTAATCTCGAGATAGTCGCAAGAGTGGTGCACTGAGTATCCCCCCCCCCAACATGTGCCTTATGTTTTGTGACCTGAATACCAGCATACATAATATTCTGTTCTTAGTATTAATACTTCTGGTTAATGTAAATAGTTACTTGACCCCCCCCCAAAAAAAATTGCTTTAAGGAAATGCTTTGGGAATTAGTAATCCACAATTGTACCTATTTTCATTGTTAATATATATTCTTCATGTAGTCTTATAAAATTATATGTTTGTCTACATTAATATATTTAGCTGCAACAGAATTTTAGTACCTGATATTTTTTGAACTTGCATGTTTCTCAATTTGTTACAGATGTTACAAATTAGTTTATGAAATCTGTAATCAAATTAATGATCTTTCTCTTGTCAAGTTTTCTAACGTATGCTTTTTTCCCCTCCAGAGGAAATAAAAGTGGAAACTGAAAAACAGAGGTTAGTGGGGTGTCTTTTCTTTAGTAAAAATAATTTTTAAACTTGTCATTCTTGGCCAAGATAATAATACAGTCATCTGTACTTTAGTGTAGCAAGTTTTCTGCATGTGATCTTTATAATCAGTTTTTTTAAATAGTATTTAAAATAGTATTTAAGAACTATAATTGTAAGCATATACTTATAAATACAAAAGATCTCATAAAAGAACATATAAAGGAATTTCTGAAATACTGTAACATACTTTAAAGTCTTTGCTTAGATTTTGATTAATATTTAGAAAGATTGCTAAATGTTTATTTAGTAATCTAATTTACATAAATAGTTTAAGTTTTTGATTTCCTTGCATTTAGTCACAGCTCTGGCCACTAGTTTTTGACCTGTAGCAAATCACTTAACTTCTTGTGAAATAAGGGAAGATGAAAATTGGTTTAGCAAGGTTCCTTTTAGAATGGAAATGCTGAGTTTTTATATGAGTTTATCATCAACATGATAAATGTGGCATTCTAATCAGACTCTTCTTTTTCCTTTAGTCCTCCTCATGGAGAAGCAAAAGCTGGATCAAGCACCCTTCCACCAGTGAAATCAAAGACAAATTTTATTGAAGCAGACAAGTACTTCTTACCCTTCGAATTGGCATGCCAATCCAAATGTCCCCGCATAGTTAGTACATCTCTAGATTGTTTACAGGTGTGTATAAAATGGTGTTAGCTGAAAACCGTCCAGTTTGAATGTGTTTCTTAACCATTACCCACCATTGATTGAGACATTTTCCAGGAAAGCCTTTAATAATCTTTTTGGTAAGAAACTAAATGGTTGCTTGTATCCAACACGAGACAATAATAGTTGTAAAAAATAGTTTTAGTTTAAAGGTAACAAAAATCATTAGTTAGCTTAGTGGATCACAAAATTGTTACTAAGGTTATCAATAATGAAAAGTGTTGATTTGCTCTTTTTCCATCAGTGAAATGCAAGAACCATATAACTTAACCTGCTGCTGATTTTACATACATCATTTGCAAATGATTTTACTGAATGCGTGCTATTTTATATAAAACAATAGGTTAATATTGGCAGCTTAATATTTATATTCACTGTTGGACTATAGCTCTGACTTTCATTTATGTCAGGAAAATTCCTAAACTCTCTCATCCTGTACATGGGTCCTTCTACATATTTGTAAGATAAACCTAATGAAGAGGTTCTTCTCTTTTCAGATGTTTTCACTATTTGGGAATTATATCTATTTAGCAATTCAAGGACTAGGAAAAGACCATATCTTTGTGATTTGTTTTTAAGATAAGTTAAGGATATGTTCATTTAATATGTGACCTTATTTTCCTTGAAAAATTAAAATTATACTAATTAAGGCCTTCTCTCCAGGGCTATATTGGTATGGTAATAAGTGAACAGATCCGTGATTTATTACAGCCAGTGTGTAGAAATTGGTTTTCTGCATATTCACAGATGTAATTTGGAAAGAGATTTTGCGTCATTTAAATGAGTTAGGATAGCTTTCACAAAAGCAGTATCAGTAACGTTTAGATAGAAAGCAGTAAGCTGTTCTGACTCATCAGAGACAAGTTCTAAGGCCTGGCTTTCTCAAAGTATTGCCTGATGGTTTTGTTGTAGTTATTGTTTTTGTGGTTATTACAGCATAAATAACATACTTATAGCTAATAAAGCTTTCTGCAGGAAAAGTTGGTAGAGCCTTGGCTTTGATTATACCTTAATGTTTTTATGAAAGAATTTTAATATATATTCGTTTGTACATTGTAATTTTAATGTGTATTTAGTTAGTATACCAATTAGTTTAACTAGGATCTTTATTTTCTTTCTCCATTTCAGAAACTTATAGCTTATGGGCACTTGACTGGCAATGCTCCAGATAGTACAACACCAGGCAAAAAACTGATTGATAGAATTATTGAAACCATCTGTGGTTGTTTCCAAGGTCCTCAGACAGACGAAGGAGTCCAGCTGCAGATTATAAAGGTGATGAGTTATTTAAGTGCCTTTGTTTAGAATCTGTTTTTAAAAACACAGTTTACTTTGAAGATATTTGGAAAGGTTATTTTATGTGCTTTCCAGCTCTCATAGGGGTCACTTGGGCACTTTTCAGACCCCATATCAGGGGATTTTGTTACCGAATGCCAAGAGTTCGTTAGAAGACGACTGTATTTCCAGATCTTTTATTTTGAAGATCCTACGTTAGGCTTGGCTTCCCGGAGTCTTCCAGAGTTTTTCAGTTTCTATCATGTTAACTGTGCATGTTGCATCTTTTGAGCTTTAAGGTCCCATCTCAAGGCCCCGTGACCCCTCCAGTTTCTTCTGTACTGCTGGACCCTTGTAGTCTGCCGGAGCCATGTGGACACTTGTGCACCAGCTGTCCTGATTCTGTTGCACCTGTTCACCTGCCGAACCTGCACAGCTAAACCCTGTCCTGGGTTTGTGCTGCAATATTCCTGGGTGACTAAACTCCTTTAAAGAAAAGTCACCCAGTTGTGTTTTCAGTCTTATTGTAAACATTCAACATGTGTGAATATAGCCCTTTCTGAGCCTTTCCATTTCATTGCTCTATTCACGTCATAAGTCATGTATCTTTAGACTGAAAAGGCTGTCCATTCAGTCTGGCCTGTCGTTTGCATTTTCATGTCAGTCATGGTTTATCTAGCATATACTCAGTGCTGACTCTGCATAGCCTCGTAAAACAAAAGGACAAAAGATTGACTTCTTGCTTTTGAGAAATTGCAAGTAAACCTAATGTAAGAAAATTAACATAAAGACATTCATTTTACTGGAGGATTCACCTTAGGATCATTTTAAATGCTTTATTCTAAAAACGCTTAAACATCTTCAACAATCACAATAGGATGTTTATTGAGTCCAGTCTATAAGAAAGATCTCAGAAAAATTTGGAAGCAAGTAAGACACAGTGTGTATCCTCCAAAGTTGCCAGTCTAGTTCGACAGATATATGAAGCATAGCTTTGCTCTGCTGTGATAGTCTTAATGTTATGCATTTTAATAAACTAAAATGATAAAAAAATGAAACGGGCTGAAACAATTGAACGGTTTTCTAGTGTTCTGGGTTTGCCACATTATTATGTGGCAACTATTGTGAGAATGAGGAAAACATAAAATATTTTAACAGTTGATGATACATTCAAGGCAGGTAGAAATTTTTGTTAGTGTACACTGAAACTTCTGTTAGTATATTCCTGAAAGTGGTAATGGTGTCTGAAAGTTTTCATTCTAATGTGAAGATACTCCTGTATTTTTGTGCTGAAACTACGGATGCAGAAAATTGCTTTGTCTTTTTTTCTTTTTAAGGCTTTACTTACAGCAGTAACATCTCAACACATAGAAATTCACGAAGGAACTGTACTGCAAGCTGTGAGAACATGTTACAATATCTATCTAGCAAGCAAAAATCTCATCAATCAGACAACAGCCAAAGCTACTCTTACTCAGATGCTAAATGTTATCTTTGCACGCATGGAAAACCAAGCTGTAAGTATTAAAAAGAGAGAGAGATTGTGGAGAACACCACAGGCATCAAATACAGAAAAGAGTTTACAGAAATTTATAATGAAATCTTTTGTGTCTGTAGAGAAGGATGTCTTTTATTTACAGTTCTACTTACTGGAGATCTGTGGTATTTTGTTTTAAGGTTTACTGACTTGTTTGACTTTGGATAAAATATATTTTTAGTTCACAAATAGAATTTGAATGATATTGATTGCCATCATTCTCATGGAAGTGTTTATGAATTGATATTTTTATTTCGCTCAAGCTTGGTAGATGAGTGTAATGTAGATATAAAACTACCTAATTTGATTTATTCTGGTATAAATTTATTTATTGAACCTTTAAAAAATAAACATCTATATTGATGAAATACATATTTGGGGGTAAGAGATCTGCTAGAGAATCATTTATTTTTCAAAATTGTCTAGGTCTTCATAATTTAAAACCAACTTCTAACTTTTTATTTTGAACTGATTTTAAACTTATAGAAAAGTTGCAAAAATATTACAGAGAGATCCCCTTTACTCTGCTTTTCTTAATGCCAGCATCTTACATAATCATTTTACAATGATCAGAAACTGGAATCAACACTGGTATTATATTAAGTCAATTACAGACCTTACTTGAATTTTACCTATTTTCCCATTGATGTCCCTTTTTCTGTTTTAACATCTGATCCGGTATCCCATTTTGCATTTGATATGCATTTAGTTGTTTTTGACAATTTCTCAGTCTTATCTTTCAGCACTTTGATGCTTTTGAAGGGCACAGATCAGTTATTTTGTTGCATGTTCCTCTCCATTTCTTTTGTCTGATGTTTTCTCATTATTAGAATGAGGTTGTCCATTTTTTGCGAAAATGTATCTGAAGTAGTGTTGTGTCCTTTTCAATACATCATGTCAGGAATGTATGATGTTGATATGTCTTATTACTGGTGATGTTAACCTTGATTACTTGGTTAAGTGGTATCTGCCAGATTTCTTCCACTGTAAAATTGCTAATTACTCTTTTGTAGTTAGGTATCTTAGAAGACCTACTTTAAAACTATGCAAATATCCCACTCCTCTACCCCCAGTTTAAGTATCCTTGAGTAGATCTTTTGGCAACAAGTTATTGCTGTGGTGTTTCCTTAATGGTGATTTTTTTGTTTCTCTCTCTCCTGTATTTATTAACCAAAATTATTTTTATCCTTTCCTATCTATTCAATTTTTTATTTATATCAACCTGTATTTATAGAGATTTTATTCTATTGTTTACAATCCTATACTATCACTATTTATTTTGTTGCCCAAATTATTCCAGCTTTGGCTTTGTGTCTTTTTGACAAGCTCCATCATTTTTTGAGTACCTCCTTACTTTCTGGAATCTGAAGATATTGCAGGCTCATTTTGAATTTTCTATCCTTCAGCCCCTGGGGTCAACCATTTCAACAGGGAGCCCTGACTCCTTTGATTGGAGAATGATGTTTAGAACCCAAAAACTGAGTGCTAGTTGTATTCATTGCTACTAGGATGCTATTCCTTCTAGGCCCTCTCAACAGATAGAGCTAGGAAATATATACCTGTATACTCACCCCACCTTCCTAGCCCCTACTCCTCACACACCTGTATGTGATTGTCTGTCTGTATATATTAAATACTATGTGTTCATACTGATAATTCCGATTCCAGTCCAACACTACAGGGTTCATCTCGGCCTCCCTTTATTTGTAACTACCTCTCTCTAAACAGTGAGAAATATGCTTTCATTTTCTATAATACATTATTTGTTCAGTCCTATTATACATACCGAATAGTTTTATAATTGCTAACCTATACCACTGTGAGAAATTTACTAAGTAGATTACAGCATTTATATTTAGTTCTTTTTGTTCTTAACCTTATGGTATCCACGCCGGATATTGTTTTCCAAAGTTACTTAGGTTAGTTCTTCACATTCTTGAATGGGATAATGTTATTCCTTACTTAATACAATTAAGTTCATTTATTACTACCTGTTTTCTATTTCAGTATCCCTCACAGCCTGGTTAGTTTTAATTGTGAATTTATTTTTCGAGTATGTTAAACATTGCCATATGAGTCAGAGCCACATAAAAGGTACACTTAAAGAAGTACCACTCCCTCCTCATTCTTGCCACTTTATTTCTCTCCCCTGCCCCCCCTTTTCCCACCCCTTGGATGTAGCTAGTCTCTTTTGTTTCTAGTTTATCTTTCTTGCATTTTTTTTTTAGCACAAATGAGTAGATAGATATATGGTTTCATGTATCACCTTTCTTACACAAAAGGTACTATACTGAATTAATTATCACTGCATGATAAATTACCCTAGCTGGGTGCTTGCGGCTTGGTTTCGCATGAGGTTGCAGTTGGCTGAGTGGATCACAGTGTCAGCTGGGGCTGCAGTCATTTAAAGCCTTTATTGGGTTACAGCAGGGGTCCCCAACCCCTGGGCCATGGACTGGTATTGGTCTGTGGAGGAACTGGGTTACACAGCAAGAGGTAAGTGGCAGGGGAGTGAGCAAAGCTTCATCTGTATTTGCATCCTCTCCCTAGTGCTGGCATCACAGCCTCAGCTCCACCTCAGATCATTGGGCATTGGATTCTCATGGGAGCACCGGTCCCTGGTGCCAAAATTTGGGATTTGCTGGGCTACGGAATAGCTTCTAAGCTCCTCATTTGGCTGTTGGTGAAAGGCCTCTTTTCACTGTTGGCCTGAAAGGCCCGAGTTTATCATCATGTGGGTCTCATAGGGCTGCCCACAATGTGGCAGCTGGCTTCTCCCAGGGTAGATGATCAGAGGGAGAGCGATAAGACAGAAGCTGCAGTGACTACCTTATGATCAAAAGTGGTCACCCAGATCACCCCCGGCACAGTGTGGCAGGGGACTCTAGTAGGAAGTGAAAAATTAAGAGGCAGAGATTGTTATTGGCCATCTGAAAGGCTGGCCCACCATATGTACTACAGATACTCTTTTGTACTTTGCTCTTTTCACTTAGCAGTATACCTTCAAAGCATTCCATATCAGTCCTTAGAGATCTTCCTCAATTTTTTTTTTTTTTTTTTTTACAGATGCATAGTACTCTAGGATATACTACAGTCTCTATTTGGTCTGTCTCCTGTGTATTAACACTGAATTATTTCTACTATTTTGCCTCCGCAAATAATAGTTTGCTGATTTTTTAAAGAAGTGAATGCAAATAATTTTATCACTTTCTACTGGCAGAAATAAAAGTTTTATGTGTTTGACTTGTTCAGGTTTTTATTACATACCTTGTACTTTCTTGGCACTGTTCTAGGACCCAGTTTTACACAGGGCTGGGCAAAACCAACTTGGCCACGACCTTCAAAGATCTTACATAGTGGGACGGAGAAAGGGAAGATGACCCTTAAACAGATTATCACACAAATAAATTCATAATTGTGATAAAGGCTGTGAACATATTTCATGTCATGAAAGATATAGCGTTTTGTCCTGTGGGTAGTTATAGAAAAGTAGGAAGTGAGGGGAGAGAAAATAAAAGAGATGCAGACTGATTTAACTTCCACAATAGAAAATGTTTAAAGGTGTTTTGTTTTGTTTTTTTTTCCATACAGTAATATTTCTTTTTCTTTCCCTAAGGATATTTCTAGAGATTTTACAACTCCGGAATAAGTAGAAAAAGCTAGAATTTGACACCTTGCTTGTCTGTGATTCCAAAGCCTATGCTTCCCCTACTAAACCGTGGTGCGGATTGGCCGAAGTTAGGTTAAGGATGAGATTGAATGGGAAGTCGTAGGTCCGTTGCTGTTACTTTGGAAATTGACTTTCTCATGAATGGGCTAGAGTATTGGTCTGAGAATTCTGTTCTGATTCCAGCTGTGCAGCTAGTCATCCCACCAGTTTCCTCATCTGTAAAATAAGGGATTTAGACCATGTAGACTACTACAGGGCTCTTTCTACCTTTTAGGCATTAAAATCTTTTCATTCAAATTTATTTTATAAATTCACGTAATTCTGGTATTTCCACATAACCTGGTATATTAGTGGGAAATATGAAATGTTCATATTTGACACTGTAAAATACTTATCTTTGTGGAAATTAATTCTGTGAGAATCATTTTTATTAGGTCCTGAGGACCAAAAGAGACATGTCTAAAAGCAGTAAAATGCTAAAAAATGATCCTGATTGTTACTGCTTTTACCATCTTATAAGTGAATCAGTTTTACAGGTAGTATTACATACATAATAATGACTGGTCTCCTAAAATAAAACCCTTAACATTTGTAGATTTTTTTTAAATTTTAATTCTTATTAGGTGACTGATTGGGCAGAGGCATTTAAGTACATTGCAGTTTTATTATTAAATGTAATTTTAATTTTGTAATTAAAAGACACAGGACAAGATGACATAAGAACATCCTACAGAAGGGTATACACTGAAAATTCCCTGCCTAACCCCTACCCCTTATAGGTAACCATTATTATTAGCTTCTTACATACCTATTTAGGCTTTGTATCTGTATGTATAAGTAAAAAG